>NW_007182203.1:183185-186628 GCF_000164805.1 Carlito syrichta
CAGAGAGTGTGTGTGTGTGTGTGTGTGTGTGTGTGTGTGTGTGTGTGTGTGTGTGTGTGTGTTTCCTTTTTATTCCTGTATGTCGACTGAGAGTATGTGTGTGAGTTACTTTGTGTGCCTTCCAATGTGAGTATGCAGCCTCTGCATATGGATGTGCATCTCCAGACATCTAAATGTATCTGTACCTTGTTCTATGCATATTTTGTCTAATCCATGCTATGGTTAAAATGATTGGATAAAAGAATGACTTCACATTGCCTTGTACATTTTGGGTGCAGGAATAGGCATCCTTTTCCCCAAATGTGCCTCTGAACTTTGTTTGCTTATCTAGGCTGTGATGGGTTAAAAGAGCTATTTAAAATTTTCTGTGCTCCATGGCACAGCTATGGCTTGAAATCCAATTACTGCTGGTTGCAGGAATTGCCATGATGCATCTGGCTTGGTGTGTTTTAGACAGTAATTTAGAACCTTCCCACCTCTCTGTGCAAATCTACCCAGATAAATGAGAAATGGAATTGAGAAACTTTTTTGCACACAAAGCTCTGGCCCAGTAAGAACCCTCTGCTGCCTTGTGAAGGGAGTGGCAAGGGGCGGCACCCTCAAAGGATCCCAAACCCCTAATTATGGTTTGATTTTGCCTAGAGACAGAGGTATGGAGTCCACACAAGCTTCATGCTTCTTGTACAATTCAAATCATTTCCTTCGTGTTCTTTTCATTCCAACCTGTGAAATGAGGAGTGTTCTATCATGCTTTCTTCTCATCCTCAAGAGCCATCAGCTCTACCAAGCACAGTATGCTTTCAACAAATATTTGTTGTCTTGAATTGAATTATTGTTTTCTAAGCCAAAGCGCAGAGAGAAGGTGGAATTTATCCAAGCTCTCACAGTGCAATTAGAACACAAACTCTGGTTTCTGAATTTCCTGTCAAGAACTCTTGCAACTGTATCACTCTGCTTTGTGATACCTCAAGTTCAGACTTCTGCAGTGAATGGCTTATACTGCTCTGACCAACCAACTAACTGGGTCCAGTCTCTTTCCCTCTCTAGGCCTCAGTGCTCTCCTTTGCACTGTAGAAAGATGAGGCTAAAGTCTTGAAAGGGTCTTTGCAGTTCTGTTTCTAGGAATTTGTGATCAACACTGAGAACATAAGCCTATGGGCCCATGGGTGGGGTAAAGAGTGGAGGAAGTAGTTAGGTCCTGTCTCAGAAGCTGTGTGTCATACCTTCCTCCCTCTTCCCTGACTCTAAGTCTCTGTTAAAAGAAGTAAAATAACTTTTCCTGTTTGGGAAATCTTGCTCTGACCCATAAGTTATGGGGCCTTTGGGAAGTGGGACAGCATATCCGGCCTGCAACCTCTAATGCCTTATAGGGCTAGAAAGGCCTAAGTGGCTGGTTGAGCAGGTAGGGAGAATGGTTGGCCTGGAAGAGTTCCCCAGTTCTGGAGAACCTAACCCTTGTGGGGAAGGGAGGTGACTGCCACTCAGCTCTGGGCAGATTGGCAGTCTGGGCTGAACCAGTGTGTTCTGGAAAGACCAGGAATGATGTCATGGGACGCTTTGGGCTGCAACAACAGGAAACCACTGAGTGTTTACATTGGCTTGCAGAGCCCAGGCGGCCCGTTTTTTTCTTCACTTCCTCAGTCTATCTGTTTCCTCTGATTCAAATACTATGAAGAGGGACTCACTGCCCAGGCTAAGGAAAGCGGAAGGGAGGCCCAAGAATAAAGAGCCTTCTTCCCAGTTCAGAAGACCAGATGATTGGGGGGGAAGGTCAACTTTATCCTAGCTGAGCCCTTGCCAAGGATAAATTTTAGGGTAGGGGAAGCAAGGCAGTTAGGGCCCACTCTGAGTGCGCTACAGCTCCATGAAAAACAACTTCAGAGTTCTTCCTAAGACCCAGGTTCTAAAGCTGGCAGCCATTTTGGTCTCCTCAGATCCAGTCAGTCACCTAGTCTTGTGAATTAAATCCATTTTAACCAACAGTTTATTTGTGTGCAAAGTGCTATGTTGTGCAGTGTGTGTGTCTATGTGGGGAGACAACACGGGTAATGATGCCTACAAAAATTAAAAAAAAACAGTTCTTGCCCTCAAAGAATTGACAATAGAGTGAATGCTCCAGTTCAGGATCACTCATCATGTCTCATCTACATGCAACAGTCTTTCAGTGGGTCTCCCTGTTTCCAATCTTTTCCTCTCCCATGCCTCCTCCATAATTATAATACAGTGACTCTGACCCACCTTTCCAGTCCCACTTTCTCCATCAAGCCTCCTAGGTAGACTGGCAGGGCTGCTTAGAGTGTGGTCTTGGTGCCAAGCAGACCTGGATTTGAATGCCTGTCTTTCCATTCATTAAAAACTGTGTGACAATGAACAGTGGTTTTGCTTTTCCAGACCCCTATTTCTCTAACTTCAGCTTATTCATTGGCAGAATGAAGATAAAGACTACCTCACAGGTCTATTGCGAGCATTACATAAAATAATGTATAGTGCCCAGCACAGAGTTAACACTTAATAAATGGCAACCCTAATTGCCATCTCTCAGATATGTTGTGTTCATTTCTACTTCAGCTCCTTTATGCCATCTGAAACAGATTCCTTTCTTTTAAAGACTACTGTAACTGATATGGACCTTAGAGATCATACAGAAGAATCAAATTACCTCACTAAGGCCAAGGAGGGAAGGCAATGTGTACAAGATCACACAGAACATGAATTTCAGAGCCATGACTAAAACACTTTACAAATATTTCATTCTTACAACCTTTAAGGTAGATACTATTATGAGGTCCATTTAATAGATGAAGGGACAGGCTCAGACAAATTATATAACTTGCCTGAGTTCACACAGGTGGAAATGCAAGATCCAGGATATTAAAGCTGCTGAGCACTTTATTTTATTTTATTTTTTTTGAGTTGGAGTCTCACTCTGTCGCCCAGACTGGAGTGCAGTGGCTGCTCCCGGCCACCGCAGCCTCGACCTGCTGGGCTCCGGCGATCCTTCCGCCTCAGCCTTCCAAGTAGCCGGAACTACAGGCATATGCTACCACGCCTGGCTGATTTTTTGATTTATTGTAGAGATGAGGTCTCGCCAAGTTGACCAGGCGGTCTCGAACCCGCAGGTTCAGGCAATTCACTCACCTCAGCCTCCCAAAGGCGCGGGATTACAGGCTGAGCCACTGAGCCTGGCTAGGACAGAACTTTTCTAAGCTATCTATGCTACTTCTCCAGACTTCCAGAAGGATAAGAACCATGTCTAATAAACTTTTTTTCTTTTTGAGACAGGGTGTCACTCAGTCGCCCAGGTTGGAGTGCAGGATCTCCCAAGTAGTTGGGACTATAGGCATGCATTATTTTATTACACCTGGCTAATTTATTTTACTATATTTTTTAATTTTTTTATTTTAAGGATGTGGGGTACAATTCAGGGTTAGGTATACAAATGT
>NW_007182203.1:186648-213208 GCF_000164805.1 Carlito syrichta
AGTGCAGTGGCCACTTCCGGCCACCGCAGCCTCTACCTGCTGGGCTCCGGCGATCCTTCCGCCTCAGCCTTCCGAGTAACTGGAATGACAGGTGCGGGCTACCACACCCGGCTAATTTTTTGATTTATTGTAGAGATGAGGTCTCACCAAGTTGCCCAGGCGGGTCTCGAACCCACGGGCTCAGGTCTGTTCTTTGTTTCTATGATAGATCACGGTGTGTGATGGACTCTAAATCCATCCAAGTTGCTCCAAAGTCCATATGTTTGCCCTTCTTGATGGATGCATAATATTCCATTATGTACATGTACCACATTTTTTTTATCCAGTCCAGCTTCGATGGGTAGCATGGTTGGTTCCATGTTTTTGCTATTGTGAATAGAGCTGCAACAAACATACGTGTGCAGGTATCTTTTTTGTAGAATAATTTGAGTTCCTCTGTGTATATTCCTAATAGGTGAATTGCTGGGTCATATGAAAGATCAGTTTCTAGTTCTGTCAGAAATCACACCTGACTAATTTTTTTTTAATTTTGTAGAGATAAGATCTTGCTATTCTGCCCTGGCTGGTTTCGAACTCCTGAGCTCTAGTGATTCTCCCACTTTGGCACTACGATTGCAAGCTTGAGCCACTGTGTCCAGTCTAATAAACTTTTATATCATGACAGTGCCCAGCACTGTGCATGGTACATCTACTATTATGTTCAAATTCAGCTAAGTTAGGAATCTCTTGCGAACCTACACTATGGTAGTCACCGTCAAGAAGGACAAAGGAAGACATATTTGAGAGATCATTATCATCATCAATGTCACTATCATCAGAGTAAAACTAATAGGTAATTAATCTTAAGTAAGTACTTACTATGTATCAGGCAACTATTTTAAGTGCTTTACTTGGATTAATTGATACTTACAACAACTTTATGAAGTAGACATAGGTACCATTTTGCAGGTGAGGGCATGGAAACACAGAAAATTTAAATGACTAGTAAGTTGCAGAGCCAAGATATAAGCCAAGGCAAACTGGGTTTAGAACCCACCTTAACAATTACTCTCAGCTGGGCTCAGTGGCTCAACCTGTAATCCCGTGCTTTGGGAGGCTGAGATGAGTGGATTGCCTGAGCCCACGGGTTCGAGACCCGCCTGGGCAACTTGGCGAGACCTCATTCTACAATAAATAAATTTTTAAAAAATCAGCCGGGCATGGTAGTGCATGCCTGTAATTCCAGCTACTCGGAAGGCTGAGGTGGAAGGATCGCTGGAGCCCAGCAGGTAGAGGCTGCGGTGGCCGGAAGCGATCACTGCACTCCAGTCTGGGCGACAGAGTGAGACTCCACCTTAAAAAAAAAAAAAAAAACTACTCTACATTGCTCAGAAGGTAGCATCTGCAGGACTCAGTATTGAGTTAGATGTGGGGACTAAGAGCAATCAAAGATGACTTGTGTGCTCTTTGGTCAAGGACTCTGGGTATACAGCAGGATGTTCATGCAACTAGGAAACACTGGAGCATAGGACAGATTTATAGAGGGCAATATAAAAACTTTGGTTTGGCTCATGGTAGGGTTGTGGTGCATGGAGAACAACTAGGGGAAGAGAAGCAATATGGTTGGTCGTGTGGGTTTGGAGCTCAGAGAAAAGTGCAGGGTTAGAGATAGAACATTTGAAGCTATTACCATAAAAATGGTAATTGAAGCCACAGGAGTTAATGCGATCTCACAGGGGAAGTGTGTAGTGTTAATGGAGGTCAGGAAACACTCTGCACCAACATAAAGGAGGTATTCTATGATAGTGGAATTTGAGGTAGAACAAATCGGCTCTTTTTGAAGATGACAGCAAATTAGCAAGAAGTAAAGAGAACAAGGAGGGTAGAGAAAGGAATTGAACTAAACACCTTTCCGCAAAGCTGCTCTTACCCAGTGGTATCCAGCTCAGTAAACGGTTCCGCCATCAAAGCAACTGGGCAAACCCAGAACCTTGGGGTGATCTCTTTCACCTCTCATATTCAGTCTATTATCAAGGTCTGTCGACTCTTATTTCAAAATTATCCTTAGCCTGACCTCTTCTCCCCACATCCACCACCACTATCCCAGCATTCAGAGTGATCATGTTAAAACAAGTCAGCTCATGTCACTCCTCTGTTAATAACTAGCCCATGGCTCCCTTTGGATGTATAATTCTATGAAGATGCCTCAGCCTCTGTCCTGGGCTCCAGACTTATGTTTGACATCTCCATTTGGATGTCGTGCTGGTAAACCAAAGATAGCCAAAACAGAACCTCTTCACTCCAAAGCCTGTTCCTCTATGATCTTCCCTACCAAGGGAAGATGGCACCATCATTTACCCAGGTAGCAAACCGGAAAACTAAGAGTTATCTTTGCCTCCTCCTTCTCTATTACCCCCCCATTCAGTCTATCAGCAAGTCCTGCTATATTCACAATATATCCCTAATACATCCACATCTTTCCTAATTTACTTCCTACCAGTCAGGCCCAAGTTCCTATTATCTGTCACGTGGATGACTTGTCCTAGTCTCCTTACAGGTGTCCCTGCTTCCACCTTTGACCCCTACAACTCATTCTATATAAGAAATCCAGAAGAATATTTGTAAAACATAGATCATGTCACTCCCGTGCTTGAAACTCTCCAGTGTCTTCCCATCACATACAGACAACACAATCCAAATTCTTTCTTGTAGCTCACAAGGGCCTACATGATTTGGTCTCTGCCAATTTCTCAAATTCCATCTCCTACTATTTACTCCTTTCATCACCACAATCCAGCCACTCTGATTGTCTTTCTGGTCTTCAAACAGCTCAAACTCATCATTGTCTCCTCTCCTTATTATCTGATTCCCTCCTTCTTTAGTTTTCAGCTCAGATAGTCACTGGTTCTGGGAAACTACATCCCACAACCCAGACTAGGAATGTCCTTGTGTGTGTGTGACTCTCACATCACTTTCCCTCCTCCTTCACAGCATTAAGCCTGGGTTCAATTATTGGTGTAATTGTCAATTTAATGACTAAACGCTCATTAGAGCTCATAGAACTCTACCCCATATGCCTAACACAATGCCTGATATATATTAATTCACTTGCTTACACTTTAATTTTTAAAATTATCAAATTATCAAACACGATTTGCCATTGTTCTAGGAGCTTGAGCTATAAAACAGACATAAACCATTTGCTGTCATGGAGCTTACATTACAGTGGGTAGCAGGTGTTATATTTAATATTTATTGGATCTGTGATCCTGAGTAGAACTGTATTACTTGTATTTATTGGATCTGTGAGGCTGAGTAGAACTGTATTACTTAGTTTATTCATTTATTTAACAAGCATCTATTGAGTATTTTCAATGGACCAGGCACTTTGTATCCTTTCATTTAATTCATGAAATAACCTGTCTGTGAGAGAGAGCCCCATTTCTAGGACAGAGTAGCTGAAGTCAAAGAGATTAGCAACTTGCCTCAGGTCATGTAACTAGCAAGGCGTCAAGTGCAGGTAGTTTAACCACAAAGCCTGCCAACTTACTCATTACACTAGCGCTGCTTTTGACACATCAGTTCTGGGTCTAAAATGATACAGAAGAACCCCTGCAGGGCCCCTGACCCAGAAGGAGACCTTGAGAAAATGTAACCATGTAGAAAGCTCCCAGCTTAGACCAGGCCTCATTCAGCTCCCTTGTACTTTCCATCCCTTATGATGATAGAGTAAACCTCATAACTAGTTTATTTTTGACAGATAGGAAAAATAGAGACACAGGGTCAGGGAGGTAGTGACCCAAAGACACATGGGCCATGAAGAAAGCCCCTGACACCCTTGTATTCAAGGGATCATGACATGGGGCACTGAGGGTTAACTTCAGAAAGGAAGTGGTGGTGGCTACAGATCACATACCCAGTTGTCAATCTTAAACCTGGGGAAGGCCCTGCCTCCGTGCCTTTATCTGAACCCAGGAGATCCTTCTCATGTCAGACTATCTCTGCCTTCACCTATAGTTCCTCCCTACCCTGGTGATGTCTGAAAATGTCTGAAAAACAGGAGGCATGGTAGATTGTTCTGGGGTTCAACTTCTCCCACCATAAAGGCAGATATAAGGAAAATTTGCTGGGTGCAGTGGCACATGCCTGTAGTCCCAGCTATTCAAAAGACTAAGTCAGTAGAATTGCTTGAGCCTGGGAATTTGAGAGCCCATCTCAATTAAAATTTAAAAATGAAATATATAAGGAAAAGTCTCCAACACTTGAAAGGGGGACAGGATGCAAGGGCAAGTGGAAGGAGGCTTAGCCCTATCAGACTGACCTCCCTGGATTGCAGGACAGAGCTCTCTGCACAGTTACCTCTGCTAAGTGATTCTAAATGCCACAGTGTGGGTGAGACAGACAAGGGATAGTGTGAAGTTATTGGTAATCTCTGGGTATGGACTACATTGGGCTTGTCAGTGAGTATGAAACTGTGTGGGGTCTGTGTGTGAGTGAAATGAAGACAGTTGGGAATGGAGACATGGCAGACCTGAGAGAGGAAGAAATAGCAAGGGCGTGAGGCAAGGTGAGTGAAGAATCTCTGTCCAGTTTTGTTGCTAGAACATAGCAATGACTGTGTATTACTGACTTGTATTCATACCTGAGTAGGTGAGTGTAAGGCATGGTTTATCATATGAATGGCCTGTGCAAGCATGTGTGGTGTCAGGGGATGGGAAGTTGTGGGTGTCAGTGGCCTTGTAAAATCTGCCTGGATGAGCATGTCAGTTACTTGTGTGGTATGCAAGGAACATGGATATAGGCAGTGAGTGTAAGGGAGATGTGTGTGAGAGATGCAAGAGGAACATAGGATGAAGCATGCAGTGTGTCCTGAGGGTTGTCGGGGGGTACATTTAGGTGAGGTGTTGGCATAGTGCATGGTCCACTCGCTGCATGAGATGTATATGAGCAGTGGAAGGGTCTAGCTGCACCAGACACCCTTAGTGACTTCAGCCATGTCTCTTAACCTCCATTTCTCTACTGAAAAATTAGGATAATAACCCTCTGCCCATAGAATAGTCTAAAAATTTAGTGAGTTAATCCATGAGAATAGGTGCTCAAGAAATGGTTATTACCATGATTCTGGTTGTGAAGTTGCCAATACCTGGGATAGAGCAGGGGCACGTTAAAGTTTGCCATATTGAAGAATAAGTGACTTGTTTGGTTTTGTTTTGCCTGCTTTGACACTAAATGCCCAATTGATAACTGAACTGGAGCTTGAATTGGCCCATTATTTTGTTTATGTTGAAAGCCCTGGAGCTGTGAATACAAAGTCCATGGTGGGGGTTGATGGGGGAGTGGGGAAGGGAGGAGATGGTTGAAAAGCCAGTCAGACAGGCCTAGAAAAAAAGCAGAAGGACAGTACCAAGAACTCTCCACACACTCAAGGAACTGAGTCGTGGAGAGGTAAAATAATGAGGTGCCCAGGACCCAAGGGGATATGGTGAGACATGATAAACATCCAGGTTTCCCATGCCTATCTCGGGTTCTGTTGTTCCAAAGTTGCTCTTAAGTTTGAGGCTCAGGACCCCCTAGAACAAGACAAAATTGACCTAGAGAGCCAAGGGAAGGTAGGGCAGAGACTGCTTGCAGAAATTTCCATTGCCTTGAACTTGACATATGTTCTACAACCTAGGTCTCCAGAGTCTCAGCAGGTGGTCATGGAAAACAGAAGCCACATAGTTACAGAGTCATGGCAGGGCTGAGGCTAAAAACTAGGTTTCTCAATTTCTTGTTTGTATATTATCTATCTCCTCTCACTAGAATGTTCTTCACTACTGTTTTCCCAGTACCTATATTAGTACCTAGCATGGAGTAGGTACTTCATAAATGGTTACAGTAGATTACAGCAGTATTAATAGTACTTGCTGCAGCTGTTACCATTTTTTTCTCTTTTTTGATATTTTATTATTGTGGTGAAGTATATATTACATAAAATTTGCCAACTTAACTATTTTTAAGTGTTCAATTCAGTGGCACTAATTACATTCACCGTATTGTGTAACCATCACCTCTTAATCTATTTCTGAAACGTTTTCATCATCTCAAACTGAAACTCTGTAACCATTAGGCAATAACTCCCCACTCCCCATCTCCCCCCTCCCCCAGCCCTTGGTAACTCCTACTTTACTTTCTGTCAATATGAAGTTACCTAATCTGGATATTTCACATAAGTGAATTTATACAATATTTGTCCTTTTGTTTCTGGCTTATTTCATTAGCATGATGTTTCCAAGGTACATCCACATTATAGTATATATCAGAACTTCATTCCTTTTAACAGCTGAATAATATTTCATTGTACATATCTACTCCGTTTTATTGATCTGCTTATCTGTTGATGGACACATGAGTTGTTCCCACATTTTGGCTTTTGTGAGTAATGCTGCAATGAGAATTGGCATACAAGTATCTGTTTGAGTCCCTATTTTCAATTCTTTTGAGTATATATCTAGGACTGGAATTGCTGAGTCATATGGTAATTCTGTTTAGCTTTTTGAGAAACTGCCAAACTGCTTTTCACAGCAGCTGCACTATTTTACATTCTCACCAACAATGTACGCAGGTTAGGATTTCTTTTCTTTTTCTTTTTCTTTTTGACTTGAAGTCTCACTTCATCGCCCAGGCTGGAGTGCAATAGCATGCTCACGGCCACCCCAGCGTCTACCTGCTGAGCTCTGGCGATCCTTCTGCCTCAGCCTTCCAATTACCCAGAACTATAGGCAAGTGCTACCACGCCTAATTTTTTTATTTTATTGTAGAGACGACGTCTCACCATTTTGCCCAGGATGGTCTCGAATACACAGGCAAAGGCAATTCTCTCACCTCGGCCTCCCAAAGTACTGGAGTTACAGGCTTGAGCCACTGCGCCCGGTCACAGGTTAGGATTTCTATGCAACTTTGCCAACACTTATTTCTATTCTTATTTAAGCTTTTAATATTTATTTAATTTTTAATTGTAGTAAAATGCACATAAAATTTACCATCTTAAATTTTAAGTTTATAGTTCAGTAATATTAAGTTGTGCAACCAATCTCCAGAACTCTTTTCAGACTACAAAATTGAAACTCTGTACCCATTAAACAACTCCCAATTTTGCCCTTCTCCCAGCCCCATGGAAACCACTATTCTTTCTGTTTCAATGAACTTTACTATTCCAGGCACTACTCCAGGTAAATGGCATCATACAGTGTTAGGCTTTTGTAACTGGTTTATTTCACTTAGCGTAAGGTCCTCAAGGTTCATCCACATTGTAGTTTATGTCAGAATTTCCTTTCTTTTTAAGGCTAAATAATTTCATTGTCAGTAAATACTGCATTAAATGTATCCATTTATCTATTGGTAAACACTTGGGTTGTTTCTACCTTTTGGCTATTGTGTATACAAATATCTCTTTAAGACCTTGCTTTCAATTATTTTGTTATTTATTCAGGAGTGAAATTGCCAGATTATATAGTAATATGATTTTTTTTAAGGAATTGTCATCCTGTTTTCTAAAATGGCTATACCATTTCACATTCCCACCAACAGTGCACCAAAGTTCCAGTTTACACCCTTGCCAACACTCCATTCTTTTGGGATTATAGCTGTCCAAATGGTTGTGAAGTGGTACCTCATTATGGTTTTGTTTTGCATTTTCCTAATGACTAGTGATGTTGAGCATATTTTCATGTGCTTATTTGACATTTTCTATCTTATTTAAGAAATATCTGTTCAAGTCCTTTGTTTGCTTTTCAAATTGGATTGTCTTATGGTTTAAATGTATCCCTCTAAAAGTACATTTTGAAAACTTAATCTCCAATGCAAGTTGGGAGGTGGGACTTAACGAAAAGTGATCAGGCCTTGAGGGCTCTGCCCTCATTGATGAATTAACAGTTTTATACGGGAGTGGGTTTTTCACTGTGGGAAAGGGTTCATTATAAAAGGGCAAGTTTGGTCCTCTCTTCTTTCTCTCTTGCCTTCCACTATGTGATGACATAGCAAAAGGGACTTTGCTAAGTGCGAGCTCCTTAATTTTGGAGTTCCCAGCCTTCACAACTGTAAGCCAACATATATCTGTGCTTTATAACTTATCCAGTCTCCAGTGTTCTGTTACAGCAGCACAAAATGGACTAAGTCAGATTGTTTATGTTCTGTTCTTAAGCTGCAGAAATTCTTTATATGTTCTGGATATTAAACCTTTATCATATATATAATTTACATATATTTACTCTTATAGGTTGTCTTTTCAGTTTTTTGATACATAAAGTTTTTAAATTTTGATGAAATAACAATTTACTTGTTTTTCTTTTGTTGCTTTTGGTGTCATATCTAAGAATATATTGTCAAATCTAAGGCCATAAAAATTTACACTTATGTTTTTTTCTGAGAGTTTTATAGTTTTAGCTCTTATATTTAAGATGTTGATACATTTTGACTTGATTTTTTGTATAAGATGTCAGATAAGAGTCCATCATCATTCTTTTGCATGCTGAGTTCCAATTGTCCTAGCATTATCTGCTAAAAAGACAATTATTTTCCCCATTGAATGATCTTAGTGCCCTTGTCAAAAATTAGCCACAGATGTTCACATTCATTTCTGTGCTCTCAGTTTTATTCATCAGTCTGTATGTTTATACTTATGCCAGTACAACACTGGTTTGATTATTGTACTTTTAGAGTAACTTTTGAATTTGTGAAAAGTGTCCTCCAACTTTCATCTTTTTTGAGATGGAAGAGCCCCTTGCAATTCTATGTAAATTTGAGAATAGGCCTTTCCATTTTTGCAAGAAAAAGGATGTTGGAATTTGATAGGGATTGCATGTAATCTGTAGATCATTTGGAGTAATACTATCATTTAAAAATATATTGTCTTCATATCAATTAACATGGGATGCTTTCCATTTATTTAGTTTTTTTTTTTAACTTCTTTCAGCAAGGTTTCCTAGTTTCAGTGTACAACTTTTTTATTTCCTTAGTTAAATTTGTTTTTAGGTATTTTATATTTTCAGATGCTACTTTAATAAAATTGTTTTCTTAATTTCCTCTCTGGATTCTGGTAAATATAAATACAAACAATTTTGTGTGTTGACATTGTACCCTAAAACTTGGCTGAAGTTGGTTATTGGCTCTAATAGCTTTTTTGTGGATTCTCTGGGATATTCTATATAAAGGATCATGCCATCTGTGAATAAAGGTAGCTCTATTTCTTCTTTCCAATTTTGATGTTTTTGGGGTTTTTTTGTTTTTGTTTTTTTTGTCTTATTGCTCTTTCGAGAACTTCTAATACAACGTTGAGTAGCAATGATGAAGTTAGGTATCTTTGTCATGATCTTAAGGGGGAAAACTTTCTGTTTCTTACAAATGAATATAATGAGAACTATGAGTTTTAATAAATGTCCTTTATCATGTTGAACAAGTTTCAGAATTCCTAGGCCTAGTTTTCTGAGTTTTGTTTTTAATCACCAAAGGATATAGATTTTGTCAAATTATTTTTTACCTCAAATGAGATGACCATGTGTTTTTTTATCCTTTGCTCTATTAATAGATGATACTTGAATTCAGGTGATAAGTCCCACTTGATCACAATGTATAATCCTCTTCGTATGCTACTGTATTTGATTACTAGTAGTATTTAGTTGAGAATTTTTGCATCTACATTCATATGGGATGCTGTTCTTTAAGTTTCTTTGTTTGTTTGTTTTACTTTGGATGTCTTCACCTGACTTTAGTATCACATTTCTGGTTTCACACAATGTGTTAGCAAGTGTTTCCCCTTCTTCTATATTTTGGAAGAGTTTGAAAAGAATTGGATTGGAAGACTGAGGCGGAAGGATCGCCGGAGCCCAGCAGGTCGAGGCTGCGGTGGCCAGGAGCGTGCCACTGCACTCCAGTCTGAGCGACAAAGTGAGACTCCAACTCAAAAAAAAAAAAAGAAAAAAAGAAGAAAAGAAAAGAATTAGAGCCGGGCTCGGTGGCTCAGCCTGTAATCCTGCGCCTTGGGAGGCTGGGGTGAGTGGATTGCCTGAGCCCGCGGGTTCGAGACCCGCCTGGGCAACTTTGCGAGACCTCATCTCTACAATAAATCAAAAACTTAGCCGGGTGTGGTAGTGCGCGCCTGTAGTTGCAGCTACTTGGAAGGCTGAGGCGGAAGGATCGCTGGAGCCCAGCAGGTTGAGGGTGGCCGGGAGTGGCCACTGCACTCCAGTCTGGGCGACAGAGTGAGACTCCAACTCAAAAAAAAAAAAAAAAAAAAAGAAAGAAAAGAAAAGAGAGAAAAGAATTGGAATCCACTCTTCTTTAAATATTTGGTAGAATTTATAAGTGAAGCCATCTGGTTTTAGACTTTCCTTTGTTGGGAGGTTTTTGACTATTGATTCAATCTAGTTATAGATATGTTGGGGTTTTCTATTTCTTTTGAGTCACTTTAGGTAATTTGTGTGTTTCTAAAAATTTGTCCATTTAATCTAATTTATTGGTGTACAGTTGTTTATATTTAGTCTTTTATAATCCTTATTTTTGCAAAATTGGAAGAAATGTCTCCACTTTCATTTCTGATTTTACTTACATGTGTATTCCCTCTTTTTTTGGTCATTTTAGCTAAAAGTTTGTCAATTTTGTTGATTTTTAAATGCACCAACATTGGTATTCATGGATGTTTATCTATTCTTTATTTGTCTCCATGCACTTTTAAAAAATTTCCTTCCTTCTTCTAGCTTTGGATTTAGTGTGGTCTTCTTTTCTTATTCCTCAATGGATAAAGTTAGGTTGCTGACTTAAAATCTCTCTTCCTTTTTAGTGTTGGCATTTAGAGCTATAAATTTCCTTCTGATGACTCTCTTCACTTCATCCCACAAATTTTGGTATGTTGTATTTTCATTTTCATTCATCTATAAGTCTATTCTAAATTATCTTGTAATTTCTTTTGTGTCCCATTGGTTGCTTAAGATTATGTTGTCTAATTTCCAAATATTTGCAAATTTTCCAGTTTTCCTTCACTTAGGAATTTCTAGCTTCATTCCACGTCGTTAAGGAAGATAATTTGTTTTTCAATATTTTAAAAATGTATTGGAACTTGTTTTATAGCCTCACATATGGTCTATTCTAGATAATGTTCCTTATGCACTTGAGAATAATGTGTATTTTGTTGTTATTGAGTGTCTTATATATCCCTGTTAGATCTAGCTGGTTTATAGTACTGTTAAAATCCTCCGTTTTCTTATTTGTCTTCTGTCTATATGTTCTCTCCATAGAAAGTAAAGTATTGAATCTTTCACTATTATTTTATAAATGTGTATTTCTGGCCAGGCTCGGTGGCTCAGCCTGTAATCCCACCACTTTGGGAGGCCAAGGCGAGTGGATTGCCTGAGCCTGTGGGTTCGAGACCAACCCCGGCAACTTGGCAAGACCTTGTCTCTACAATAAATAAAAATTAACTAGGTGTAGTAGTGAGTGCCTGTAGTTCCAACCACTTGGAAGGTTGAGGTGGAAGGATGTCAGAACCCAGCAGGTTGCCGCAGGGGTAGCAGTGAGTGTGCCACTGCACTCCAGCCTGGGCAATGGAGCGAGATTCCAAATAAATAAATAAATAAATAAATACCGTATTTCTCCCTTCGATTCTGTCAATGTTTGTTTTATATTTTGAGGTTTCAATTGTTTGTTGCATATGTGTTTATAATACTTATATATTCTTGATGAATTCAACATTTTATCAAAATATAATTTCATTCTTTGTTTCTTTTAACAGGTTTTGACTTATGGTCTACTTTGTCTGATATTCATATATCCACTCAACTATCTTTTGGTTACTATTTGCATGAAATATTTTTTTACATTCAACCTATTTGTTTCTTTGGATATAAATTTATTCTCTTGTAGACAACATATAATTGGATCATATTTTTTATCCATTCTGCCAATCTCTGCCTTTTGACTGGATAATTTAATTGATTTTCATTAAAAGTAATTACTGATATGGAAAAACTTACTTCTACCTTTTTGCTATTTGCTTTCTAATCCCTTTTGTTCCTTTTTAAATAACTTTATCTTATTAACATTAAATTTTAAAAATATATATTTTTCCTAATTTTCTTTAGTATTTTGTCCATGCTTTTCTTTAGCTCTTTGAACACATTTAATGCAGTTCTTTAAAGTCTTTGTCTTGTGCCTCCTTAGCGCAGTAGGCAGCGCTTCAGTCTCATAAAGTCTTTGTCTAGTAAATCCAATGTCTGGACTTCCTCAGGGATGGTTTCTATTCATTTATTTAGTTAGTTTCTTGTTTCTTTTTGCCTTTTTTGTGGTTGAAAACTGTACATTTGGATATTACAATGTAGTAACACTGGAAACTAGATTCTCCCTCTTCCCCAGGATTTTCTGTTTTATTGATTGTTGAAGGCTGTTGTAGTCTGTATATTTAGTGACTTTTCCAAACCATTTTTGCAAAGACTGTATTCCTTGTCATCTATGGTCACTGAAGTTTCTGGGTTTTTTAGCTCGTGTTCAGCTAGAGTTTTGACAGTGATTTCTTTGAATGTTAGGAGGTAAAACTAAAAGCAGTAAATATCAACAACAAAAAAGCAACAATCTCCCCTGAATAAAACCCAAAACAAAAAGACAAATACCTCTCCTAGTCTTTGCAGATTGACTCTGTGCTGGGACAACCCAACACTTAGGCAGGCTTGCACTGAGCTTGAGGTAAACACTTAATGTTACCTGAGTTGTAAGTTAGGCAATATGATGAAAAGTGCCTTCTGTTAATCCTTCAGAAAGCCCCCCAGAGAGGTTGGAACAAACATACCCAATAATTTGTGGATAATGTCTCTGTGCTCCCTCTGGAACTAGGGACCAGAATTCCACACTGGGAACATGGGTTGTCACTGCTTTAAAACTGCCACTGCACCTGGGTGGGGGGAGGGATAAAACAAGGACAAATAAATACACTACACAGGTTACTTACCATTTTCAGTTTTTTTTCTTGGTTTACTTGGTTGCTGTAAACATTTGACTTTTTTCCAGAGCTCTGGGGATCAGTGGTCCTCAGCTAAGCCTTGAAGCATAAATTAGCTTAGCTAAGCAAAGAGAGGGCTGGCATAAATATATTTCAGGCTGAGAGTATGGATAGGATATATTATGGTAGCCAGAGGTTTAATTCGGCTGATGGTCAAAGAGGTAGGAGTGGGGAAAAACCAGAGGTGAAGCTGGGGAGGACATGGTGAAGAATGAAGCAAAAGCATTTAGATTTTACCCCCCATAGGCACTGGGAAGCCATGGAGTCCCCAAGAGTTATATTTGACCAGAGTGAGACTTTTTTGGCACTGCTCATCTTCTAGAGAGTCTTGCCCAAATGCCCACTGGAAGGAGCTGACTTCTTCCTGGCTCCCTTGGTAAACAGGTCATGCTCCCTTTTCAAGGGCTTCTGTTACTATGAGAAAAGGATTGGCAGTAGCAGGAAACTGCTGGAGGGAGGGAGGTGAGATTGGCAGTAGTGGAGATCTGGCAGGGAGGTACACCTCATCAACAAGTGTACCTGCATAATGAACAATTGTATAACTAACCCTGAATTGTACCCCCATATCTTTAAAATTAAAAAAAAATTTAAGGGCTCCTGTTATTAAAAGAAGAAGAAGAAAAGAAAAAGAAAAGAAAAGAAAGAAAATGAAAAAAAGCTCTCTACATATTAGGAATATTTACAGTTCCTCTCTAACCCATCACCAAAGCCCAAACATGACCAAGAACATGTAGTTCATCACATCTCATTTCTTATTAAGTCCATGAACTTAGATTTCCATTTGTTAGCTCCCTGCTCCAATTTTCCCTGTATTTCCTCAGACTTCCACAGGCTTTCTTACTTTCTTCTTTTTTTACTGCTTTAGTGAAACTCAGAAAGCTTTGGAGTGAACAGACCTGTGTTCTAGACCTGGTCTGCCACTGACTGGCTGTATTGTCTTGGGCCAGTCTCTTCCTCCTATGAGACTTAGTTGTCTCATCTGTATGCTAGCTTTAATGGTCTAACATTCTCTGAAGGCATTTTTAATAATAGGAAGGAACTCTTCTCACACTTGTAGTTTTCAATAGCTCATTCTCATGCAAACCTCGTGAGAACTCTAACACAATGGGTATTACTTCCATGCATGTTATTAAGAAGGAGGCTGAGTTTCAGAAGAATGAATTTATGTGCCCAAGATCACACCTCAGTTCACGTGCAAAGTTGGTTCAATGTCTTATCACCAGTCCACAGCACCTTCTTCACTTTCTGGACCAATTCCTTTCACTCACCTCCTTGCTTTCCCTGACTGGCCCCCACAATCACTACCCCAGGAGTATGTTTTTGTTTTACTTTATTTTTATTTTTTTAGCTAAAAAGTTTCTACTTCTGTTCAAGGACCCAAGAATCGTTGATCTGGTGAGACAGAGAGGCATTGAAACAGGCCCAGGAGGGGAGTATGTTCTTCTTATCACTCTACACTGCCACCCAGAGCTATGGTGGCAGGGGTAGAAGAAGAATGTAGAGGCCCTAGATGATGAATAAATTGTGATGCTCCTGCCCATATATAATTTAAAAATATATATAATAGGCCATTGTAATCAGTATAAGGAAGCTCATTAATGTTTTAATCTCATGAAGACTAATTAAAAGTGTTTTTAAATATCAAATAGAAAAGTATTCTCATTTTGGGGGCTGACTTTTTGTGCACTTGCTTTGAGAGTGACTGTTTATCTACACATCTACAGTACATGGTGGGTATAAGTGCCTGATAATAACACTGTGCAAATATGAGGGCTGCTTGGGCTCACTGCCATGCTTACTTTGGGCTCTCTGTCAGGGCCTCTGAGATCCCTGTCAGCACTTCTGGGGCATTGGGCCCCACAGGGACCGCCCCCTAGGGCTCAGCCCAAGTCTCTATCCCAGGTTGTTGACTTGATGCAGGTATATATGACAGGGTAAGGAGCTGAGGCTTCCTTTATTTTCTCTGATTCTTTCTGGTTCCTACTCGCTGTTTTTCTCTGCCTGTCTCTGTATATCCTTTTCTCTCTTTCTCTCTGAGTTTTTCTTGTCCTCTATATTTCCTTCTGTCTCTGAGTTTTTCTTCTTCTTTGCCCCCGTCTCTTGGACTCTCTTTCTCCTTCTGTCTTATTTTTTCTTTTTGTCTCCAGCCACTTTGTATTTTCTTCTTTCTCATCCTCATACTCTAGAGTCTCTTCCTTTGTTTTTTCACCTCCATGGGTGTGTGTCGCAGTCTCAATCTTTCTCTGTCTTTGTCTGTCTTATTTTCTTTCCCATCCCAGGTCCCACAGAGACATTTAGAGAGGATAATCTCCTACATCCTGGAGTCTCTCTCCAGAGGAGTTAGAAATGGAGACTTGGTGTCAAATTTGAACTTTTTAGGCTTGGGTGGGGCCCTCCAGGAGACAGTTAAGGAAGAAGGAGGGAAAACTGGCTTATTCAGTCAGAGGATGGAGCCTCCAGTGGGAACTTGGCAAACCATAAGTTTCACTGCTCAGTCAGTGTCTAGGCCTGCATTTTTCAACTAAAGCCTTGAGGCTATTTTTGGAAGTTGAAAAAATATCCCAGAAGGCGTGTCTACCCCTTCCTCGGCCTGAGATGCCAGAGGATTCATTGAAAATAGAAGAGCCGAGGTCTGCCCTGTATTATTCCTCTGCTTCCACCAACCATGAGAGGGATCCCAGGGGTCAGCTTAGTCTTTAACATTTATATTCAAAGACTGGAGAGGGCGCTACTAATCTCTCAAGAAGGAAAGGAAAAAATAACCTCTTAAATCCATTCCCTTCACCTCTGTTTAGTTTACTAGGTTTACTTGGTTTCTCTGCTTCCAGTCTCTTCCTGGGCAATCTAGCTTTTATAGAGGGTAGGAAGATCTTTCATATTTGGGGATGGCGTAGGGATAGAGAGGCAGCCCTGACTGACTGTTTCCCTCTCACTTCAAGCTCTCATGAGCCCCCCAGTATCTACTTGATGAAATCCAAAACTCCTTAGCCTGACACAAACCTGTTTGTGATTTATCCCCCACTTACCTTTCCAAACTCTTCTCTTACTCGTTTTTTTTCCTTTATAACCATCCAAACTCTCTCCTATTCTCCTAACCCAACATTCTCTTCTCTCTATGTCTCTATTTGCTTTTCTCTCTCATGCCTACAGGCAGAAATTCAAACAGCATAGTAAAATGAAAAGTAAAACTCCTCTACTTGCTCTACTCCCATGCTCTACTCCTATCCAAAGATAACCATCTACCAACTCTCTGACCTAATGTCCTACTATTCTCCACCCAACCTCCACTGCACACTGATCCAGTCATAAAGGGCCTCCTCACTGTTCTTAGAACATATGAGCTCCCATCTTAGGACCTTTGCCCTTGTTAATTTCTCTATCTGGAATGCTCTTTCCCTGGATATCTTGCTTCTTCCCTCAATTCCTTCATGTCCCTATTAATTGTCACCTTCTCAGTGAGGCTTTCCCTGATCTCTCTTATCTAAATTTGCAACTTCTCCCACATCTCCTTCCCTGCTTTATTACTTAGTACTCATCACCATCTATCTATCTATCTATCTATCTATCTATCTATCTATCTATCTATCTATCTATATTAGATTGATTACTTGTTTATTTTATGTCTCCTCACTAAAATGTAAGTCCCATTGGGCAGTAATTTTTCACCATGACTATCTCTGTAGTACATGACAGAGCACCTGCAACATCATGAATTTTCAATAAAATATTTGCTGAATAACGTTCAATAGTTGATAATCATAACTCTCATGTATTTCAGACTGCTTCTAGATGCTATTCTAACCAATTGATCAGTTTATTTTTTCTTTGGCAAAACGGTTGGTGTTTTTTGATATCATTTTTGTATTTGATGTGTGCTTTCATACTTCTGGCTTCTGTACATACTGGTCCTTCTGCCCAACATGAATTTTCCCAATGTTCTATGTGAAGAATTCTTGCTCACTCTTCAATCTTCTTCTGAAGCTCCATCTTTTTGTGAAATCTTTTCTGCTCCTGCATGGCTGGATTAAATGCCTCTCCTCCATTCTCCCATAGCCCTTCTGCCATTGCGTTTATCACACTGTGTCATGGTCATCTATTTATATATCTTCTTCTAAGTACCCCAAGGGACCAGGAACTATTGATGGTGGCATTCCTGGTGCCTATCATAGTACCCGACATTTAGTAGGAGCATCTATAATCAGAAAGACCTGGATTTGAGCAAGTTACTTCACCTCCTGAATCCTAGTTGCATGCCCTGTAATACAGGCATTGTGATACTCACCACATGGTGCTGTGGTAAGGATGCAATGAAATAACTCTGCTTACATAAAGTGCTATAACAAATGTGTGGACCTTTAGTTACCTTGCTTGATTCTCATGAGGGAAGTAGGGCAAGTACTGTCCACTCCATTTTTCAGAAGAAGCAACAGAGGTCCAGAGAAGTGAAAGTGCATTTTCCAAAATTGCAGGATCAATGGCAGAGCCTGAACCCAAATTTGAACCTCCCAGATTGGAAGCTTAATCTCTGCCTGGGAAATGGGAAGGGCATGAATTCCAGGGCCCTGGCTCCTAAGGTGGCATGTGGATATTGTTTGCCGCACTCAGAGAAGACTGGCACCTCCTGAACAACATGACCTGTTTCACTAAGATAAACAAAGTGCAGTTCCCCTTTACCTCCAGCTCCTCCTTAGCCCAGGGATTCCTCAGCTTCTTAATTAGAAAGTAGGAGGCAGTCCCTTACTTTTGAACTTGGAGGGAGGAAAAGTGTAGGAGTTTTCTTCGATAAGGGGCGGGCAGTTGGAGGTTAGGCCTGCTCTGGGGGGATTCTGAGAGGGAAGGTCAGCACAGGAACTGCTGTACATCATGCCTACTATTTGTCAGTCACTTCCTCATGTGTTTATTAATTCAGTTAATAAACTTTTACTGAGTACCAACTATTTTCCAGGCACTATGCTGGATGCTGGGAGTATAGTAGTGAATGAGACCAGAGGGGAGGACACAGATGACAAACAGGTAATAACCATAAAGAACACATAGTAGTCTTCTCATTTTATGGATGAGGAAACTGGTCCTCAGAAAGGGAATATAAATTTGCCCACATCACACAGCTAATGCTAGGATCAAAAATTCAGATTTGTTCAACTTCAAAGCTGACACTCTTTCTACGATATCTCCCCACCTCCCTGAATCTGTTGCCTCCAAATCATTTCCCTTACATATCTGTCTTAGCGCTCAAAATGTCTCCATTAAAGAGGTACTCCTGCAGGGTAACACTTGCTTCTCCAAGAATTCCTTATTAAAATGTCAGGGAAGCATACCTGATGACCTGATATCTCCATCTCTCAGCTTTAACTTATCAGTCACCTAGCAGGAAGCAGAGGGAAGTAGATACCAGATAGCAAGTTCTGAAAGAGGGCAGAGAAAGGAAATGGCAAGGCATAATAGCTGAAATGAGGGCCTAAATGTACTAGACAGAAATATGCATTATAATGTGTATAATCTTGGCAAGGCAAGACAAAAATTAAAAAATATTGATAGAGTTGACTACATAAAAATTAAAAAATCATTCTGTGTTGCAAAAATTAAAATAAGCAAAATCAAACGATAAAGAACAAACTGGGAAAAAATATTTTTGTAAGATATCTGATATATAAAAGATTAGTATCCTTAAAATAAATCATATAAATTAATGATAAATTGAGAAAACTTCAGAAAAAAATTGAGCAAAGAGGCTATGAGTTAATAATTTTAAAAAGAAATATAAATGACTAACTTAACATGAAAAGATGCTCTTATATCTCTACAAACATTCATCAAGAAAATGGAAAGATCACAAGTTAACAGCCTAACAAATCACCTAAGGGAGCTAGAAAGACAAGACCACCAAAACTTTAGCAGAAGAATCCAGATCACCCAAGTAGAAGCCCAAACACTAGAAACAGAAGACAAAATTATCATAGAAAAAAATCAACAAAACAAAAAGCTGGTTCTTTGAAAGAATAAATAAAATTGGTGGACCTCTAGCCAGAAACACCAAGAAAAAACCCAAATAAACACAATCAGAAATGCAAGAGATTAAATCACAACTGACCCCAAAGAAATGGAAAAGATTATCAGAGACTACTATGCACACCTGTATGGAAACGAACTTGATAGCTTAAATGCAATGGAGGAATTTCTGATATCACACAACCACCCAAGGTTGAAACAGAAAGACATTGAGACACTAAATAGACCAATAACAACCCAGAAAATTGACTCCGTCATAAGAAAACTACCTACAAAAAAAAAAAAAAAAAGCCTTGAACCGGACGACTTTCCAGTGGAATTCTACAAAACATACAAAGAGGAGCTGATATCAATTCTATTGAAAGATTCCAGGAAATTGAGAAAATCGAAATTCTCCCCAAATCATTTTACAAAGCTAACATCACACTGATTCCCAAACTGGGTAAAGATCCAACAACAACAAAAAAAAGAGATCTACAGGCCAATATCCCCGATGAACACAGATACAAAAATTCTCAACAAGAGTCTAGCAAATTGGATCCAACAGCACATCTCAAAAATAATCCACCATGACCAAGTATGCTTCATCCCCAGGATACAGGGTGGTTCAACATTCACAAGATCATAAATGTAATTAAATACATCCACAGATGTAAAAACAAGAACCACATGATTATATCATTAGATGCAGAAAAAGCTTTTGATAAAATTCAGCATCCTTTCTTGATTAAAAAAAAAAACCCCGTGAAGAACATACCTAAAAATAGTAAGCACCATCTACAATAAAGCCACGGCCAGCATATGCTAAATGGACAGAAACTGGAAACGTTTCACCTGAAAACCATAACAAGACAAGGCTGCCCACTCTCACGCCTCTTTTTCAACATTGTGTTGGAAGTCCTAGCTAGAGCAATTAGATAAGAGAAGGAAACCAGGGGTATCCAAATAGGAAAAGAAGAAGTTATCACTTTTTGCCAATGATATGATCCTATAACTCGAAAATCCAAGAGAATTTGTCAAAAACTTCCTTGCACTGTAAAGGACTTTGTCAAATTCTCAGGGTACAAAATAAATGTGCAAAAGACAGTTGCATTCTTATACACCAACAACAAGCAGTCAGAGAACCAAATAAAAAGCACAATCTCATTCACAATAGCCACAAAAAAATGAAATGCCTTGTCATCTTCCTAACCAGAGAAGTGAAAGATCTTTACAATGAAAACTGCAAAATACTACTCAAGGAAATCCAAGAAGACACAAACACATGGAAAAATATTCCATGCTCATGGATTGGAAGAATCAACACTGTTAAGATGTCCATCCTACCAAAGGCAATCGACAGATTCAATGCAATACACATTAAATTACCAACATCATTCTTCTCAGACCTGGAAATGACAATACAGAAATTCATATAGAAACATAAATGTTCACAAATAGCCAAAATATCTTTACCAAAAGAAACAAAGCAGGAGTTATCACACTTCCAGACTTTGAACTTTAATATAAGGCTACAATAATCAAAACAGCCTAGTATTAGCACAAGAAGAGACATATGGACCAATGGGTTAGGATACAGATTCTGGAAGCAAAACCTCAATTTCTCAACCAACTCATCTTTGACAAAGCCTCCACAAACAACCACTGGGGAGAGGAGAACCTATTCAATAAATGGTACTGGGAAAACTGACTGATCACATGCAGAAGATTGAAACAGGACCCCTACCTATCACTATGCACAAAAATCAACTTTAAATGGATCAAAGACCTAAATGTAAAATTTCAAACTGTAAGAATCTTAGAAAATGCAGAAGACACCTTTACAAAAATCAGAGTAGGCAACCAATTCTTGATCAAAACCCCAGGTGTCCATGCCATAGGACATAAGATAGACAAGTGGGACCTCATTAAACTGAAAATCTTCTGCAAAGCAAAAGAAACCATCAAGCGAGCGGGAAGACAGACCACAGAATGGGAAAAAATATTTGCCAACTATACATCTGACAAAGGCCTAACATCCAGGATCTGCAAGGAATACACACATGCCAAAAGGAAAAAAAACAAATAGCCCCATTAAAAAGTAGGCAAAAGACATGAATAGACACTTCTCTAAAGAAGATATAGGGGCAGCCAACAGACACATGAAAAAGTGCTCAGCCTCACTCATCATCAGAGAAGTGCAAATCAAAACCTCACTGAGATACCACCTAACCCCAGTAAGAATGGCCATCATTAATAAAACAAACAACAACAGATACTGGCGAAGATGCAGAGAAAAAGGAACACTTCTACACTGCTGGTGGAAATGCAAACTAGTTCAACTTCTATGGAAAACAATGGGGCAATTTCTAAAAGAACTGGTAATTGACCTTTCATTATAACCCAACAATCCCCCTACTGGGAATATACCTGGAGAAACTCAGATCATTCTACAAAAAAGATACCTGCACACACATGTTTATGGCAGCCCTATTCACAATAGCAAAAACATGAAACCAACTGTACAACCCATCAAAACTGGACTGGATAAAAAAACGGTACATATACACAATGGAATATTACACAGCCATAAAGGACAAACATATGGACTTCGCAGCAACTTGGATGGATTTAGAGTCTATCATACTCAGTGATCTATTGCAGAAACAAAGAACAGTGTATCACATGTTTTCACTCATAAGCAGATCCTGAACAGTTACAATAGTACTATAAGAAAGGGATTGACAGTAGCAGGTTATTGCTGGGGCAGGGGGGCACAACATCAGTAAAGGTACCTGATCTCAAATCAAATGGAGGCCCAAACTTTACCTGGACGATGTGCACTTGTATATCTAATCCTGAATTGTACCCCACATCTTTAAAACAAAATATTTTTTAAAATTTTTTAAAAAGAAATTTTTAAAAATTTCAACCTATTAATTAAATAATGAAAATAAAGACAAAAAGAATTTTGTTTTCAGTCTAGCATATTGGTAGACATTAAAATAACTGATGACACCAAGTGCTGCTGGGCATGTAAGGATAAAAGCATTTGCCTGCATTGCTCATGAAAATGGAAGTTTGAAAAACTCCTCTGCAGACTATTTGACAAGTATCAAAAATTAAAATTTCCCTTTGATTCACTGAGAAATAAATGTGGATGAATGTGAGATATATATGCATAAGGTTATTCATCACAATGTTGTTTCATAGTGCAAAATTTAAAACAGTCCAAGTGTCCTTTGACAGCAGAATGGTTTATTTAACTATTTGATTACACCATTATACATCCATGCAATGAAACACTATAAGGCACTTTAAATTATGACCCAGACCTATATTATTTGACATGCAAAAATGTCCAAGAATACTGTAAGTCTGAGCAACAATCGACTGCTTTCACTCATGGCCAACCAAAAACAAAAGACAGACTGGGAGAAAAAGAAGATTTTAATTTCTATAACCAGGTTATAGGGAGACAGGTTGGTATCTTTACCACAAAAAAAAAAAGCCTCAAAGCACAAATTCATTCCAGCATTTATATCCAAAATTCATAGCCCTTCACTCACCCTGAGTTTGAAGCCTACATACAGTTGTAGCATGATTCAAAATTTACATTAACTATTTTTGATACATGACCACTGATGTGACACAAAGTCTTCTGATCATGTGGACATTTTAGATAACATTTTGGAATTTATAATGCGTTCTTTTACAGTTTTTCAGAGAAAGGAACAGACAATTGCAACATTCAGAAGGAAGGGAAAGTTACATTTTAAAATGATAGCTTTAAATTGTTTTAAAACATAATTGTAACAATTTTCTATTCTGGGAGCCCTATAATAGTCCTATGTCCTTGTATTCACAGGTGGAGGGGAGGTGGGCAATGCCCACACCAGGGTTTTAGACACATTCCTGTAAGTCTTGGATTTCTCTCCTAATTATCAAGTGGTTTGGCTTGCTGACTGTTTCTTCTTCAGGACCAGCAAATGGCTTACTAGATAAGATTGACCTTCTAGACCAGTCAGGCAAAACTGGGCTAGGAGAGGAAATGGGGAACTAAGGGCAGTGGGGGTAGGGAGAAAGAATATATACTTTTAAATTTAAATGACTTTTACATTCAGCCTGACTTAATTACAAAGAACACAAGTTTGTAGTCTTTTCTAAATGACTGTTCTAATACAACAAAATGGCCTCTTTTTAGCCTATGACAAAACCAGCACGTAGAAGGTAAATTGTGTGTGTGTGTGTGTGTGTGTGTGTGAGAGAGAGAGAGAGAGAGAGAGAGAGAGAGAGAGAGAGATCCTGGACAATATTAATAAAAATATCATTTCTAGAAGAAGGTAGGTAACAGTTTGTTTCTACACTGGGCAGAGTCCTACCGGGTCCAGATTTGGGCATGGCATGTTAAAAAGCACACAGAAAGTGATAAATTGGAGTCTGTCCAGAGGAAGTAAGTAGACTGAGAGGGAGCGGAACTCATGTTAGGGAAACAATTAGAGGATCTGGGGCCAGAGAAGATAGAAATCCCAGGGAATTTCTATTTTTGACTTAAATAAAATAAAATACATTTCTGGATTTGACTTAAATAAAATAAACTCTGAATTTCCAGCTCTCTTGTGATTGAGTAGGCTGTCTATCTAAGGATGGAGTGAGCCTCTTATCACTGAAGGTGTGTAAAGAGATAGTCAGGGAGTCAGTTACATGACCTCTGAGTCCATTCCCTTCGAGCTTTTGGGAATCTCAGACTTGACAAATGTTGCGTACTTGCCCCTGCCTGCCTGGTGTGATGGGAAAGGCAAGAGCCGTGGCCCCAGGGAATAAAGCCCAATGAGACCTGCATGAGTTAGAGCAAAGGCCACATTCAACCTGGCTTCCCACCCCATCCCCTCAGAGAGACAGATCTCCACTCTCCAGCCTCCCTAGCTTGCCAGCACCTCCCTTCTCCCTGTGGAACCTGCATGGCTTATGGCACTGAGACTGGAACTCCTCTCTCTTCTCCCTCGTTCTGGGTCAGAGTTTAAATTGGTTCTGTTATTAAGCTGAATAGGTAGGTGGTTATCTAAATGGTGTGATTCCAAGGGCACTAGACCTATCTCTTTGTTTCAGGATACCTCCCCAATGTCTGATTTTTCATTAGTACTTTGTCCTTTGAATCTTGAATGCCTTCCAAAATTCCTTTGCAAAAATGTCAATAATTCCGGGAAGGGGATCACCTTAAGCTGCCAGGAAAGGGGAGGGGTGGGGAAGGGTTTCTACATTCTGCACAGGGCTGCTTCTGAGTATCTAGAGGAAGTTTTGTATACTGGAAGGCTGGGTAAGGCAGGAAGTGGGAGGAGGTCTTTGGGGAGGAGTTTTCCTCTCTGTGGGCCCAAGTACTGTGTGGTTAAAGCTTAGAACAGCTAAACTGTATAGCTCCCAGGTTTGGTCACATATTCGAATCATCCAGAGAGCTTTTAAAAATTCTATTGCCCAGACTTCACTCAAGCTAGAAGGTTCTGCTTTAAATGGCCTGGAGTGAGGTCCAGGCATAGTTATTTTTATAAAACTTCCCAAGTCATTCTCATGTGCAGCCAGAGGTATGAACCACTAAACCAAGAGAAACCTAGTCAGATGTAATGCAGTTTGAGAGAGAAGAAACAGGGGCTGGGTTAGCCTCCTAGTTCCCTGTAAGGCAGAACCCATAGGGCAGGGATGGCACTACTCCACTACTCTTCAGCTATAGCCACTTGTTTCGAAGATGATTGAAGGCTGGAGGGTTAGTTACTTTTGTAGGGTGACCAAACTTTCTGGTTTACCTGGAACTTTTCTAGTTTTAAAACTGAAAGTCCCACATCCCCAGCAAATTGGAAAGATTGGTCACCCTACACAGGGTGACTGCAAGTATTTAAACCTAAAGTCATCTGCGCACTGATTAGGATAACCACTTATTTCTCTCCCTCAGTTTTATCTTCTGTGAAATGGGGGCTCGCCTTTAAATGCTTGTTCTGCCTCTTTCACTGGCTGTTGTAAAATGGAATAACTTAATGAAAGGGCTCAGTGATCTGCAAAGCACTTCTGGATGGAATGTTATAAATAATAAGCAGTAACTGTCAGGCTGAAAAGGTCACACAAGATGCTTGCCAGTTAAATCTGTAACATCCATTGTGGTGGCAGGCTGACTTTCATTTATTCTTTTCTTCTATCCCATGGGTTCCTTTACTTCTTTCCCTAAATCCCAGAATATCAAACCTGGAGGAGACTACCGACACCTCTCATCCTATCCCACCATCAAACAGATGGAGATATGGAGGACTAGAGAGGTAAAATAACTGACCTAAGGTCACACAGCTCATTAGCAACAGAGCTAGGGTTCAAACTCAGCACATCATGATGCCCAGCTCCTTTATCTCAGAGTTGTATATCACAGTCCAACCACCTCTCTGATCCCAATTAGCCCATATGTCCTTTTGGGGGCCATTGTGTTTTACTTCTCCCAAAAATACTTTCTGAGTACAAAGAAAAAAGGAAGCTAAAAACGCTGTGGGAGCTCAAAGAAGGGGAATTGAATTCAGGCTGGGGAAACAGCTATGGTTCGGGACTTCTCAGATGAGGTTTAGCTGAGACTAGAAGAAAAGTGATAGTTCTCCAGGTAAACAAAGAAAGTCAACAAGGAAAGGACATTCTAGGCAGTGGGAACTGCATGTCCAATGGCCCAGAGGAGGCAGAAAAATATTACTTTTCAGTCCAGTCCAGGGTTTGGTATGACTTGATAGCAGGGTGATGGGTAGCAGGAGAGGAAATGAAGCTGATCATATATGGCCTGCTAAAGAGTTTGGACTTTAGCCTGTAGATGTCAGAACATAATTGAATGGTTTTAAATTAGGGTCAGATAGTTAATGTTCTTTAACCACTTGCAATTCCAGAGTGAACAGAGAGGGATTAACAATAGGGTCAGATATTTAATGCTCTTTAACCACTTGCAACTCCAGAGCAGAGAGGGATTAACAAAATCATGGTAAATTTACAGAGTTACCCTCAATCACGGGGTGAGACTAATATTCTTCTGGCCCAAACTGCCAAGTAATTAAGCTGATATCTAGCCCTGACACATCCCTGGAATACCAGTCTGTAGAGGCCCAGCCTCATCCTTCCCTGTCTGGGCTGAGTCTAGGCCCAGACTGCTCTGGTACAGGAACCCAGAACCCCTCTGGCCCTGGCAGTTACTGGTCCTTGGCAGTGCATCCCTTAAGATATTTGCTTTGGTTCTTGTTCCTATCTACCTCAGTGGAGTTTTCTCCATCTTTCTTCTAAGTTTTTTTTTAAACTTTTTAAACATATTTTTTATTATAAAATTGTGGGGTACAGTTAAGAGTTAGGTATGCAAATGTGCATCATTCAGGTACCCTTGTTAATAAGGGGTGTCTACCCATCCCCAGACAGATATTGACTACCATTAGTCCCACCTCCCTTCCCCTCCCTACCCCCCATAGTTTCCCACCACTGTCAGTCCTTTTTTTATAGTATTATGGTAGATGTTCAAGGTCCACTATATGAGTGAGAACATGTGATACTCAGATCGTTGTTTCT
>NW_007182204.1:0-980 GCF_000164805.1 Carlito syrichta
TCCCCCCATTTCCACATTTGTACAGGGTAGATTGAAACAACTGTTGTTACCTGGCACAGAGTACAACAATTTTTATATATATTACTGCATTTTGTTTCATCTGAATATAATTTATCCTTTGCAAATTTGAATTTCAAATTTTGGTTTTCCAAGACTTTGGTTGTCCACCATTTAAGTCAATGAAACCTTCATCATTAGTAACTAACAGAGTTCTGTAATACATTATTAAGGCCATAGTCCCACTCCAGTAAATAACTGTTCAAATTTCTCAGTACCTTGGGCCCTGGCCTGAACACAACGGATTGAGCACAACAAATGATGAACTGATCTACAGCCCACAAGGAACTTGACCTCTCCATTTCTTTCTGCTCATTGCTCTTTTCTTATTTATTTACTAATTTTTTTTGAGTTGGAGTCTCATTCTGTCACCCAGACTGGAGTGCAGTGGCCGCTCCCAGTCACCGTAACCTCGACCTGCTGTGCTCCATTGATGCTTCCATCTCAGCCCCAGAATAGCTGGAATTCCAGGCATGTGCCTGACTGCTTTTTTTATTTATTGTAGAGATGAGGTCTCGCCATGTTGCCCAGGCGTGACTCGACCCCACGGGCTCAGGCAATTCACTCACCTCAGCCTCCTAAAGTGCGGGATTACAAGCTTCGCCACTGAGCCCGGCTTTTTTTTTTTGTTTATGTTTTTGTTTTTGTTTTTTGTTTTGAGTTGGAGTCTCACTCTGTCACCCAGACTGGTGTGCAGTTGCCACTCCTGGCCACCGTAGCCTCGTCCCACTGGGTTCTGGCGATCCTTCCTCCTCAGCCTTCCAAGTAGGTGGAACTACAGGTGCACGCTGTCATGCCTGGTTAATTTTTTTATTTTTATTGTCAAGATGATGTCTCACCAACTTGCCCAGGCAGGTCTCGAACTCACGTGGTCAAGCAATCCATTCAGTTCTGCCTCCCAAAGCATGGGATTACAGGGTGAG
>NW_007182205.1:0-889 GCF_000164805.1 Carlito syrichta
AGAGGCTACCACAATTTAAGCAAAAAGAATGTCCAGAAGGGGCTTATTGCTTAACATTCACACACTGCTAGCAGCAGTTGCAGAATTCATATAGTAATAGTTCTTTTTGAGTTTTTTTTTAATCTCTTGGGTCTCTCAATGTGAAAACAGACCATCACCCAACCATCAAGGGGAATAGTTAAAAGGGAGTCAACCACAAGCAATCAGGGGCCATTGCCTTGCTAGGGTCTGGTGTAGCCATGTGCTCTTTGAGCCATGGCTGTTGCCATGCTTCCTGGCTTTGGTCCCCCTCTCCCACATTGGGGAGGTGAATCTTCTCTCCTCTTTCTCTTTCTCTCTCTAATTTACTTTTAAATAAACTTTTCTTTCTTAACCTTTCTGTGTGTCACAATTCTTTGCAATTTACTCGGATCTCTGGGTTCCCAGCACGCACCTCTGGCTTGCCAGCCCTGGCAGTGCTGCTGTGCCACCTTGAGCCTCTCCACCCTCACTCTGTCCATCTGTACCCTAAAACCTGTGACCCTGCTGGCCATCTGGGGAGCTGAAAAGAGCCTTCCAGTTTCTCCAGGTTTGACCAAGAAACAAAAAAAAATCCCAAGCAATACTTCAGACTCCACTACTTTCGCAATTTATTCAGCAAACGACCCTGCACTCTTAAGACAGCTAGTAGTTATCAACTGATTTCAAATCACAAGTTTTCTTTTAAGGTCATGTGTAGAAGTTAGTTTCATTCTGCCCTATTTTTGCCCACCATAAAAATTAATCTTTTTACAAACTGCCTAAAATTGAACTTATTTATGTCCTGGGAAAGGCATGTCCAGATAAATGTTTGTATAAGCTATGGAGAAATTAGACTACCCTAGTGACAATGTAAAAAAAAAAATCAAAT
>NW_007182206.1:0-699 GCF_000164805.1 Carlito syrichta
ACATTAATTACAAAATTAGTAAGTATTTTATATAAATTGTTAATTCAAAAACAAATAAAGAGTAGAAGTTAATAACCCACCTCCTTTGAACTTTCCCAAGATAACTGATGCCATGGTATATTTTATACCATTGGAGTCATGTTACTATTCTGAAAAACCTTTTCTTATTATTCAAGTATCACAGACATCCTTAAAAGTCAGTAGAAGCTGGGCTTGGAAGCTCAGCCTATAATCCCAGCACTTTGGGAGGCTGAGGCAAGTGGATTGCCTTAGTCCACAGGTTTGGGAACAGCCCAGGCAACTTGGCAAAACCTCGTCTCTACAATAAATCAAAAGTTAACCAGGCATGGTGGCACACGCCTGTAGTTCAGGCTACTTGGAAGGCTGAGGCAGAAGGATCACCTGAGCCCAGCAGGTTGACACTGGGGTGGATGTGAGCATGCCACAGCACTCCAGATGGGGCTACAGAGTGAGACTCCAATTCAAATAAATAAATAAATAAATATTTCTGTATCAATTGGTTCACGATTAAATGACTAAGTTCATCAGCATTTTTTAATCAGGATATTTGTATTTTGGCTATTGAATTGTGTGCGTTACTTATATATTTTTTGATACTAACCCTCTTATCAGATGTATGACTTGCAAGTATTTTCTACCAGTCTGTGGGTTGACATTACTTTCTGTTGATTGTTTCCA
>NW_007182207.1:0-704 GCF_000164805.1 Carlito syrichta
ATTCCCAGCACTTTGGGAGGCTGAGGCAAGTGGATTGCCTTAGTCCACAGGGTTGGGAACAGCCCAGGCAACTTGGCAAAACCTCGTCTCTACAATAAATCAAAAGTTAACCAGGCATGGTGGCACACGCCTGTAGTTCAGGCTACTTGGAAGGCTGAGGCAGAAGGATCACCTGAGCCCAGCAGGTTGACACTGGGGTGGATGTGAGCATGCCACAGCACTCCAGATGGGGCTACAGAGTGAGACTCCAATTCAAATAAATAAATAAATAAATATTTCTGTATCAATTGGTTCACGATTAAATGACTAAGTTCATCAGCATTTTTTAATCAGGATATTTGTATTTTGGCTATTGAATTGTGTGCGTTACTTATATATTTTTGATACTAACCTCTTATCAGATGTATGACTTGCAAGTATTTTCTACCAGTCTGTGGGTTGACATTACTTTCTGTTGATTGTTTCCATTGTTTTATAGAAATCTTTAGTCTGAAGTAGTCCCATTTGTCTATTTTTTTCTTTTGGAACTTGTGCTTTTAGTGTCATATCCAAGAAAGCATTGCCAAGACTAATCTCTTAAAGCTTCTCCCTTATTATTTTCTTCTAGAACCCTTATTGTTTCATGTCTTATGGTTAAACTTTTATTACCTTTTGAGTTTATTTTTATGTTGTATAAGATAAGTCCCAATTTTATTATCATTTTT
>NW_007182208.1:0-697 GCF_000164805.1 Carlito syrichta
CAGTGGCACACTTCTGACCACTCTGTAGCCTCAACCTGCTGGACTCTGGTGACACTTCCTCCTCAGTTTTCCAAGTAGCTGGAATTACAGGCCCACACTACCATGCCCAGCTAATTTTTGATTTATTGTAGAGATGAGGTCTCGTCAAGTTGCTTGGGTGGGTCTTGAACCCGTGGGCTCAGACAATCCTCTCGCCTTGGCCTCCCAAAGTGCTGGGATTACAGACTGAGCCACCAAGCCCAGCCAATAACTTCTTGTGGGCAAAATTTTCCCTGGTTGGGATCCACTGTAGCTGGTTTGAAGCAGCATCTGGATTGAAGTATTAGGTCTCATTTAAAGTCCCTGGTCTGAATTCAAATTAACCCCCCAACTTTTTCTTCCTTCCTTCCTTCCTTCCTTCCTTCCTTCCTTCCTTCCTTCCTTCCTTCCTTCCTTCCTTCCTTCCTTGAAATCTTACTGAATACCCACCATGTGCCTCACACTGTGCTAGGCCCTAGGGGATACAAGCATAGAATGATACAACTCGAAATCTCAGTTCAAGAAAGATGCCCACCCGGTCCCTCCACCCTGTCATTTGTTGTTCTTTCCATCACAGCAGTCACATGCATCCTCTGCATCTATGATCATGTGAATGACCACTCCCAAGAGCTGACTTTCCACCTCTTCTATCCCCCCAACCCTACATGAAGTCAGTAGG
>NW_007182209.1:0-704 GCF_000164805.1 Carlito syrichta
TGCTAGGCCCTAGGGGATACAAGCATAGAATGATACAACTCGAAATCTCAGTTCAAGAAAGATGCCCACCCGGTCCCTCCACCCTGTCATTTGTTGTTCTTTCCATCACAGCAGTCACATGCATCCTCTGCATCTATGATCATGTGAATGACCACTCCCAAGAGCTGACTTTCCACCTCTTCTATCCCCCCACCCCTACATGAAGTCAGTAGGCTCACTTATGCTTGGCACATTGATCAATTACCTACTACTGCTGCCATTGGACCCAGTGGGAGATTTGTAGAGAACTCATGAGTGGTTTTTGCCTTCAAGGTGCTCACCATCTACTGCAGGTGACTGATGAGTGAACTCACTCTACAGCAGGGCAGAGTGACATTGCTTTGGGACAAAGTTTGGCACATAGAAGAACAGAGAAGTGAAGTAATTCCCCTCCTGAGTGGGATGAGATTGTGTCTGGGAGAAAATGGTCCGGCATTAAAAGATGAGTGGATTTCAGCAGGTAGACTGTGTCCTCCAGGCTGAGAAGCCAGCACAAAGAAAGGTTGGGGACTGGAGGCAGGAGGAGGAAAAAGTACCTTGTGTGTTTGGGAATGGGAAGTAATTCCACATGTTAGATCTCTCAGAATTAGGTATTTGTATATCTAACTCACAAAAACTTGAGCATTTGGGAGGACAACGTTTGTGTTATCTTCATCCACATCTGA
>NW_007182210.1:0-1004 GCF_000164805.1 Carlito syrichta
GGATTGTGCTCCAAGTGACAGAGGAATACCAAAGAGGTCATTATGGCTGTATCAGAATAAGCAAGGGGGGGAACAATGAGGGATTAAGGTAGGTGGAACCTGATTCTTTGGGACTTTTCAGGTTTTGATGACAACTTTAAATTCAAGAAAGTCTATATCTTGAGACAAAATGAGGGTGACTGCTCTGGAGACGAGTATCTGTGACTCCAAAACTGCCTTTTATAATTATAAGACTGTGAGAAATTTGCACATGAATCGTTTGAGTAAAATTATTTCATGAAAACAATATTTGGTTTTGTATGAAATTTTAAATGCACCTATAACAATAAATTTACAGGGGGCAAGATGGCGACGGCATAGGTGAACTGGTGAGATTCTCTGAACCCCTGTGTCTCTCTCTCACCTGATAGTTGGGACCAAGACTGCAAACTGCTGAATAGACAGACTGTAAAGCAGAGGGAAAAGTGAACAAAACCAGAACACCCTCATAAGGAAGAACAGGTCATTGCAGAAGAGAAATAAAAGCAACCCCACCTTCCCTCAAAAACAGAATTGAAGAGGGGGAGGGAAAGGGGTAAAGGGAGAAAAATCTACAGAAATGAAGAAAAACCAAAAGAAGAGTATGGGTCTCTCCCAGACGCCTGGGAGAGCAGACACTGAGAAAATTGACTTTGGAATACAAACAATGAAAAGTCCCCAGAATGAAGGGTCTCAAAATGCAAATGTAGATATCAAAACAATAATGGAGCGATTAAAAAGAATTGAGGAGACACAAGAAGAAACTAGGAAGGAGCTGATATCTGAGATAACAGTAATAAAGAATACTGTGAATGAAATAAATAACAAATTGATAAGCATGGAAAGCAGAATTACCCAAGCAGAGAAGAATCTCAGAGCTTGAGGACCAAAATATAGAAATAACCCAAACTCTTAAAACACAGAAATAAGCTAAAAAGACAGACAAACCCTCAGGAGATGAGTGACTACCTCAGAGGCCTAACCTA
>NW_007182211.1:0-751 GCF_000164805.1 Carlito syrichta
TCTAGGGACCAAGACAGCAAACTGCTGAATAGACAGACTGTAAAGCAGAGGGAAAAGTGAACAAAACCAGAACCCCTCATATGGAAGAACAGGTCATTGCAGAACAGAAATAAAAGCAACCCCACCTTCCCTCAAACACAGAATTGAAGAGGGGGAGGGAAAGGGGTAAAGGGAGAAAAATCTACAGAAATGAAGAAAAACCAAAGGAAGAGTATGGGTCTCTCCCAGACACCTGGGAGAGCAGACACTGAGAAAACTGACTTTGGAATACAAACAATGAAAAGTCCCCAGAATGAAAGGTCTCAAAATGCAAATGTAGATATCAAAACAATAATGGAGAGATTAAAAAGAATTGAGGAGACACAAGAAGAAACTAGGAAGGAGCTGATATCTGAGATAACAGTAATAAAGAATACTGTGAATGAAATAAATAACAAATTGATAAGCATGGAAAGCAGAATTACCCAAGCAGAAGAAAGAATCTCAGAGCTTGAGGACCAAAATATAGAAATAACCCAAACTCTTAAAAACACAGAAAATAAGCTCAAAAAGACAGAACAAAACCTTCAAGAGATGATTGACTACCTCAAGAGGCCTAACCTAAGAATAATCGGACTCCCCGGAGGCAGAAAAGAGAAACAGAGACCACATCGGAACAAACTCTTCCACGAGAACATTCAAAAAAAATCTCCCCTCATCTAATCAGTGATACAAAAATTCAAACACAAGAGATTCAGAGAACCCCGCAAGA
>NW_007182212.1:0-924 GCF_000164805.1 Carlito syrichta
CGGGAGGCTGAGCCCACGGGTTCGAGACCCACCTGGGCAACTTGGCGAGACCTCATCTCTACAATAAATCAAAAATTAGCTGGATATGGTAGCGCACGCCTGTAGTTCCAGCTGCTTGGAAGGCTGAGGTGGAAGGATCACCGGATCCCAGCAGGTTGAGGTTGCGGTAACCGAGATCGGCCACTGCACTCCAGTCTGGGCGACAGAGTGAGACTCCAACTCAAAAAAAAAAGATATAGGTCTTTTAATTATGAAACAAAACAGTATATGGGGGTATCCCCCAAAATGTATACACATTGTCGGTATGGCATTTGCTCAAAAGGTGGCATTAATCAAATGAATGCTAGTGTCACCACACAACAGGCAGAAAATGGAGAAATCACAGTTGAGCAAACAGCATGCTACACGTTGCTACCATAATTTAATTCAACATCAGAAAGTAATATATAGATAATATCTCTCAAAATGTGTACACATTTTTTTGGCACCCCATATAATAAATTACAGACTTCAGGAAATACATTTTAAGGCACTTCTGGAAGTCTTATGGTGTATGAGTTTGGACATACAGTTTCTGCAGATAAACTTGTTATTTTTCTCCCTAATTACTATTTTTCTTCTACAATACTGAAAAGCATTGCTTCTAAGGGATTTCTAAAATGAATCTTTTTCCCCCAATTATTTATTCACTAACTCATTTTTCATTCTGACATGTCAGTTTACTATATATAATCTCTAAAAGTTAAGATTTTAATCCTAAAATAGTAGGTTATATTCCTAAAAGAAAGGGATGTCATAAAATATCATCAGCTATTATCTGACATTCTTCTGTCTAAAATTCCAGGCTTACTTTAACTAAACACATTTTTAAAATTTAAAATCAGAATACCTTCTTAAGAATAAAATCACTGGTTCACTATTCAC
>NW_007182213.1:0-1091 GCF_000164805.1 Carlito syrichta
AATTTCTGTGGAATGAGAAATATTAAATTAGGAGTAAAATTGCTGGAAATATTTAGATGTATATGCAGGACTGTTGTTTGTTTTCAGTTGCTCTGGCATACCTAGCTGTGAAAAGCAAAATAATAAATGTTGTACCACGTCCTTGTAGCCTTCTTCCAGTTTTTGCTGAAGTTAAAATAACATGAGAAAATGTATCTACAGTCACATGCAAATAAGACAATTTTCCAAAGCTGTTAGGTCTCAGTCCTCCAGAGTTGACTCCTCCTGGAGCTGGAACAAAAGTTTTTTAATTCTCAGAGAGTAAACTGAATGTAAATTGTTTATAATTCTCTGGGCTTAAAGGTATAGTAAAGAAACAATTCTGTAAATTAATAACTATAATATTAAAGTTAACAGGTATAGCAATACAGGCTGTAACACTCCATGGCTCCCATAGCAGTGTTAATAGCTCTTAAATCCTGTAAAAGTCTCCATATACCAGATTTTTTTCTTAATTACAAAACTTAGGCGTTTCATTAATTTGGACAGGTTCCTGCATTACCTGTCTGTCTTTACCAAGTCCCTTAAAAGGATCATAGCCCATCTACAGCATTTGTGCTGAAGCTTTATCATTAGGGCTATATAAATGCATGCTTATTTGAGCAAGAATATCTCTTCCCCATAATGTAAAGGGGATAGATGGAATAACATATGGGCAAAAAGTTTTTGAAGTCTTATCTGTCCAATTTAAAATTTTTAGGTCTATTGGTTACTGAGGGTACTCGACCAATGCCTATGAGTCCTGAAGGAGCCATACGAGTTGGCCACGAGGCAGGCCAATCCTTTCCGGCAATACAAGAAACATCGGCTCTGGTGTCCAATAAGCCTTTAATCTTAACTCCTTATATACATATGTCTTCTAGAGGTCTAGGGTTAGTAACCTCCTGAACCCAAAAAACAACATCGCTAGAGTCAAATCCAGAGTTACCTCTAGGCAGATTAGTTAATTTTACCTGCTTTGTGATAAACAAGAGCAGCAACTGGGCTTTTCTCTGACCTTTGTTAAGATGCACAGTTTGCTAGGGGAGCAACAAGCACCTGGATTTCTCTTG
>NW_007182214.1:0-816 GCF_000164805.1 Carlito syrichta
CCCATAATGTAAAGGGGATAGATGGAATAACATATGGGCAAAAAGTTTTTGAAGTCTTATCTGTCCAATTTAAAATTTTTAGGTCTATTGGTTACTGAGGGTACTCGAACAATGTCTATGAGTCGTGAAGGAGCCATACGAGTTGGCCACGAGGCAGGCCAATCCTTTCCGGGAATACAAGAAACATCGGCTCTGGTGTCCAATAAGCCTTTAATCTTAACTCCTTATATACATATGTCTTCTAGAGGTCTAGGGTTAGTAACCTCCTGAACCCAAAAAACAACATCGCTAGAGTCAAATCCAGAGTTACCTCTATGCAGGTTAGTTAATTTTACCTGCTTTGTGATAAGGCAGGAGCAGCAACTGGGCTATTCTCTGACCTCTGTTAAACTGCACAGTTTTGCTAGGGGGAGCAACAAGCACCTGGATTTCTCTTGTGTAATCCGAATCCACCACTCCAGAAATAATGGAAATTCCTTGTAAAGACAAGGAACTTCTGCTTAATATTACACCCGCTATTCCTTCTGGGAGAGGGCCCTTCTCCCACAGGAATTGGGGTTACCGGAACGTCCGGAGTTAATATTGTTGTGGTGGAGGAACACAAGTTCAGTCCGGTACTCTCAGGGGTGGCTCGTAGTTGATTTAAAGGATTACCATTTTTTACGAAATTTAGATAAGTATTCTCTAGCTTAATGAAAGCCTTTTTGGCAATTGTAACTCAAAGTTTTTAGTCGAGTAGACCCAGTAAATGGTGACAGAGTGCCATGTAAGTTAGCCATACTTTGCTTAATAAAACAATCTCTGCTAATGTGTCTG
>NW_007182215.1:0-832 GCF_000164805.1 Carlito syrichta
TAATAGTTTATATAAGTAAAAGTATATAAGTAATAAAAAAAGAATATCTCATTGCAGTCTTGCTTTAACTGTGGTCGAGTCAGACACATTAGCAGAGATTGTTTTATTAAGCAAAGTATGGCTAACTTACATGGCACTCTGTCACCATTTACTGGGTCTACTCGACTAAAAACTTTGAGTTACAATTGCCAAAAAGGCTTTCATTAAGCTAGAGAATACTTATCTAAATTTCGTAAAAAATGGTAATCCTTTAAATCAACTACGAGCCACCCCTGAGAGTACCGGACTGAACTTGTGTTCCTCCACCACAACAATATTAACTCCGGACGTTCCGGTAACCCCAATTCCTGTGGGAGAAGGGCCCTCTCCCAGAAGGAATAGTGGGTGTAATATTAAGCAGAAGTTCCTTGTCTTTACAAGGAATTTCCATTATTTCTGGAGTGGTGGATTCGGATTACACAAGAGAAATCCAGGTGCTTGTTGCTCCCCCTAGCAAAACTATGCAGTTTAACAAAGGTCAGAGAATAGCCCAGTTGCTGCTCCTGCCTTATCACAAAGCAGGTAAAATTAACTAACCTGCATAGAGGTAACTCTGGATTTGACTCTAGCGATGTTGTTTTTTGGGTTCAGGAGGTTACTAACCCTAGACCTCTAGAAGACATATGTATATAAGGAGTTAAGATTAAAGGCTTATTGGACACCAGAGCCGATGTTTCTTGTATTCCCGGAAAGGATTGGCCTGCCTCGTGGCCAACTCGTATGGCTCCTTCAGGACTCATAGGCATTGTTCGAGTACCCTCAGTAACCAATAGACCTAAAAATTTTAAATTGG
>NW_007182215.1:2408-3222 GCF_000164805.1 Carlito syrichta
GAAAAACTATATTATTAGTGACTGGGGTTTTAATGGCTCTACGCTTGCCACAACTAGAAAGCACCCGTATGGATGGGCTACATCCATGTTTCAAACTTCTCTGTCCTCTAATCATTCATTACAGACTCAGTTTTATTGATTGTTTGCAGCAACAGGTCCTGCAACACTTTATTGTCCTCATTCTGGTTTTACAACCTTTTTACAGGTTTGTGTTGATTCCCCATATGTTTTGTTAATTGCTAATGCTCATTCTATTTACTCAGTAATATATAATTTTGTTCATGTTGAAATTAATTGTGAAAATTGTACTTTGTCTAATTGTATTATTGATAACCCATATCAAGTATTTCTGTTAAGGCATCCTTCTTAACGTTTTTGTGCCTGTTCAGCTACAGGGACCGTGGTATTCTTCTCCAGGTACTTATATTTTAGAACAAGCCACAGCAATGTTAAATAGGCCTTGTAGGTTTGTTGCAGCTTTAGTCTTGGAAATTTCTGCTTTAATAGCTATCATAGGATCTGTAGCAGCATCTGCCACTGCTTTGGCTCAAGAAGTTCACACAGCTAATCATGTGAATGATTTGTCCCAAAATGTTAGCTTAGCTTTATTTACTCAAGAACAGATAGATAAAGGTATTATTGATAGGTTGAATGCTTTAGAATCAGCATTAGTATATATAGGAAATCAAATACAACATATTAAGGTTCAGATGTCTGTAGCTTGTCACGCTCAATTTAAATGGATTTGTGTTACACCTTTGCCATATGATGGTCAGAATGTTAGTTGGACTGATGTTCAGAAACATCTTATGGG
>NW_007182216.1:0-1244 GCF_000164805.1 Carlito syrichta
CTACAGGAAACATCGGCTCCGGTGTCCAGTAAGCCTTTAATCTTAATTCCTTATATATATATATATCTTCTAGAGGTCTAGGGTTAGTAACCTTCAGAACCCAAAAAACAACATCGCTAGAGTCAAATCCAGAGTCACCTCTAGGCAGGTTAGTTAAGTTTACCTGCTTTATGATAAGGCAGGAGCAGCAACTGGGCTTTTCTCTGACCTTTGTTAAACTGCAGTTTTGCTAGGGGGAGCAACAAGCACCTGGATTTCTCTTGTGTAATCCGAATCCACCACTCCAGAAATAATGGAAATTCCTTGTAAAGACAAGGAACTTCTGCTTAATATTACACCCACTATTCCTTCTGGGAGAGGGCCCTTCTCCCACAGGAATTGGGGTTACCGGAACGTCCGGAGTTAATATTGTTGTGGTGGAGGAGCACAAGTTCAGTCCTGTACTCTCAGGGGTGGCTCGTAGTTGATTTAAAGGATCACCATTTTTATGAAATTTAGATAAGCATTCTCTAGCTTAATGAAAGCCTTTTTGGCAATTGTAACTCAAAGTTTTTAGTCGAGTAGACCCAGTAAATGGTGACAGAGTGCCATGTAAGTTAGCCATACTTTGCTTAATAAAACAATCTCTGCTAATGTGTCTGACTCGACCACAGTTAAAGCAAGACTGCAATGAGATATTCTTTTTTTATTACTTATATACTTTTACTTATATAAACTATTTATATATTACTTATATTATTACTTATATATTATTTATATTGCTTATATATATTGCTTATATCGCTATATATATACTGCTTATATTGCTATATATATACTGCTTATATTATTTATTTTACTTATATTACTTACATTATTTTTTACTTATATGTTATTTATATATATTGCTTATATACATTACTTATATTACTTATATCACTTATACTTTACTTATATACATTTGTTTATTATTACTTGAGCTTTCTACATTTCTATAAGGAAAAGAAAAGTGTGACTAAGTTCAGGTTTTATTTCAGTATTCTTATCTTTTAAGGAAAACTTTAGAGAGAGGTGCAGCAAGGGTGGCAAGAAGGAAGGATTTTTAATCATCGTCATTATCATAAGCATTGTCTGATATAATCAATTATATTGCCGGTCTTTTTTATCAGTCTTATTAAAGCCTAACAAGTGTTTTTAGCATTTTTAACAGCCAATTGTTTTACTAAAATTTTTGCTGCCTCTTTGCTAGTAATTACTCGTTGATG
>NW_007182217.1:0-1067 GCF_000164805.1 Carlito syrichta
TCTGACTCGACCACAGTTAAAGCAAGACTGCAATGAGATATTCTTTTTTTATTACTTATATACTTTTACTTATATAAACTATTTATATATTACTTATATTATTACTTATATATTATTTATATTGCTTATATATATTGCTTATATCGCTATATATATACTGCTTATATTGCTATATATATACTGCTTATATTATTTATTTTACTTATATTACTTACATTATTTTTTACTTATATGTTATTTATATTGCTTATATATATTGCTTATATACATTACTTATATTACTTATATCACTTATACTTTACTTATATACATTTGTTTATTATTACTTGAGCTTTCTACATTTCTATAAGGAAAAGAAAAGTGTGACTAAGTTCAGGCTTTATTTCAGTATTCTTAACTTTTAAGGAAAACTTTAGAGAGAGGTGCAGCAAGGGTGGCAAGAAGGAAGGGTTTTTAATCATCATCATTATCATCAGCATTGTCTGATATAATCAATTATATTGCCGGTCTTTTTTATCAGTCTTATTAAAGCCTAACAAGTGTTTTTAGCATTTTTAACAGCCAATTGTTTTACTAAAATTTTTGCTGCCTCTTTGCTAGTAATTACTCGTTTGATGGTGGCGGTTATTTTAGAAATGAAATCCTCATAATTTTTATCTGCCTTTTGCTTAATCTTAGACAAAGAAAGAGTTTAAGTGGAATTAGCAGGCAACTTTCTGTACAAAATCTAGAAAAGAATTTACTTTATCTTTACTTACCTTTACTCCTTTTTGTTTCAAAGCTTTACACATGATTCGAATATAGGCTCTCCTTTCCTTGGAGCCGCAGTTTCCCATAACTGTAACCGTGCACCTAATTTTTAGTAGTCTTGCAATAATTATACAAGGATTGAATCACTCTATCCGGTGATAAGTCACACAGTCCGTCGGCGACGCTTAACACTAACTTGCCTACCTACCCGTGCACTCCCGGGGGGGCTGCAGCACCCTAAGGGCAAGGTCCGTCCTGAAACGAGAGAAACAAACTGGGAAACATATATTTTTATAATTACCGGAGTCTGGTCCCTG
>NW_007182218.1:0-1255 GCF_000164805.1 Carlito syrichta
TATCACTTATACTTTACTTATGTACATTTGTTTATTATTACTTGAGCTTTCTACATTTCTATAAGGAAAAGAAAAGTGTGACTAAGTTCAGGCTTTATTTCAGTATTCTTAACTTTTAAGGAAAACTTTAGAGAGAGGTGCAGCAAGGGTGGCAAGAAGGAAGGATTTTTAATCATCGTCATTATCATCAGCATTGTCTGATATAATCAATTATATTGCCGGTCTTTTTTATCAGTCTTATTAAAGCCTAACAAGTGTTTTTAGCATTTTTAACAGCCAATTGTTTTACTAAAATTTTTGCTGCCTCTTTGCTAGTAATTACTCGTTTGATGGTGGCGGTTATTTTAGAAATGAAATCCTCACAATTTTTATCTGCCTTTTGCTTAATCTTAGCCAAAGAAAGAGTTTAAGTGGAATTAGCAGGCAACTTTCTGTACAAAATCTAGAAAAGAATTTACTTTATCTTTACTTATCTTAACTCCTTTTTGTTTTAAAGCTTTACACATGATTCGAATATAGGCTCTCCTTTCCTTGGAGCCGCAGTTTCCCATAACTGTAACCGTGCACCTAATTTTTAGTAGTCTTGCAATAATTATACAAGGATTGAATCACTCTATCCGGTGATAAGTCACACAGTCCGTCGGCGACGCTTAACACTAACTTGCCTACCTACCCGTGCACTCCCGGGGGGGCTGCAGCACCCTAAGGCAAGGTCCGTCCTGAAACGAGAGAAACAAACTGGGAAACATATATTTTTATAATTACCGGAGTCTGGTCCCTGGGTTCGGGCGCCAAAGCTGTCGGTGACCTGCACTGACCAGAGGGAGGGTTAGGACCGCACCGGTGAATCAGAGACGGAGAGAAGAAAACTACTCGGAGGCAGCTCTTCTGGGTTCAGCCTGGCCAAGACCGAAGCCGATTTTATTGAAACTTTTTCCAACTTATATACCATTTTTAGACCCTCCAGCAGTGTGACAATCATTTGCTGGGGGCGTACAAATTCCATGCTTTACGAATCATGCATCACAAGACCATCACAAGATGAACACGTTCCAAACAAGTTGTTACAATTTTCTGGTGCATGACGTACTTACATCAAGATCACAGGTGCACAATTTCAATATACATTGTTTAAAATGTTCTTTATAATGTTCAAAGTGTTTCCCGCAATGTTTAATAAATCATTCATATTATACTCTAAGTTATAAATCCTGATTAAAAAACTTTCCAGTTAACTCTAAGTTCAATCCAATTT
>NW_007182219.1:0-822 GCF_000164805.1 Carlito syrichta
CCCACTGTCAAGTGATTCGAGCCTGGGTCCTGATTAATTATCCTACATGGGAGTTCAAACGTCGACTGAACTTCTATGGCAGAATAGCATAGAATAATAATAGAGACACTTGGACTTGAGTATGTTGTATCTTTTGCTCTTGTGCCAGCATGAGCTCCATGGAGCTATTTCACACCATTACACAGAAGAAGGTGTGAGGTCTAGGAGCTAAGCCTGATCCAGTGAAGGCTGCTCTTGAGAGCAGTGCCCAGGAAAGGAGGGACCTGGAGCCATACCAGACTGACAGTCAGTCACCCAGGTGTCATGGAGCAAGTTCCGCGGGAGGGCCATGACCGGAACGGGAAGCAGGAGGCAGTTAAGGAAGGATGTAGCTTCTGATAACAAATCTCCAATGTGATACGAAATTGGAGTTTCCAGATCGCACACAAATATGACATTAGAAAAGAAAAACGGGCAAGAATCATCTCTACAATACATCCAAAAATTAGCCGGGCGTGGTAGCACGCTCCGGTATTTAGAGCTACTTAGAAGGCTGAAGTTGAAGGATCGGCGGAGCCCAGCGGGTCGAGGCTGCGGTGTCCGGGAGCGGCCACTGCACTCCAGTGTGGGCGACAGAATGAGACTCCATCTCCAAACCATAACAGAAAATAGCCAGGTTCCCTGACTCAGCCTGTAATCCTGCGATTGAGGAGGCTGCGGGGAGAGGACAACTTAAGCCCGCGGGTTCGAGACAAACCTGAGCAACTTGGGGAGTCCTCATCTCTACAATAAATCAAAAAATCAGCCTGGCGTGTCCCACATGCCTGTAATGCCAGCTCCTCG
>NW_007182220.1:0-1266 GCF_000164805.1 Carlito syrichta
AAATTGGAGTTTCCAGATCGCACACAAATATGACATTAGAAAAGAGAAAACGGGCAAGAATCATCTCTACAATACATCCAAAAATTAGCCGGGCGTGGTAGCACGCTCCGGTATTTAGAGCTACTTAGAAGGCTGAAGTTGAAGGATCGGCGGAGCCCAGCGGGTCGAGGCTGCGGTGTCCGGGAGCGGCCACTGCACTCCAGTGTGGGCGACAGAATGAGACTCCATCTCCAAACCATAACAGAAAATAGCCAGGTTCCCTGACTCAGCCTGTAATCCTGCGATTGAGGAGGCTGCGGGGAGAGGACAACTTAAGCCCGCGGGTTCGAGACAAACCTGGGCAACTTGGGGAGTCCTCATCTCTACAATAAATCAAAAAATCAGCCTGGCGTGGTCGCACATGCCTGTAATGCCAGCTCCTCGGAAGGCTGAAGCGGAAGGATCAATGGAGCCCAGCAGGTCGAGGTTGCGGTGGCCGGGAGAGGCCACTGCATTCCGGTGCGGATCACAGAGTGAGACTCCAACTCAGCCCAGAGCCCACGGTACAGAAAAATGTGAACGGTTGTTTGCTGGAGTGGAACTATGGCCTTAAAAACATTTTACTGAAACCTGCTACTTATTAATGATGAATGGTTCTTTCCTTTAAATGGTGGACAACCAAACTCTTCGACAACCAAAATATGAAATTCAAATTTCCAAGTGTAAATTATATTCAGATGAAAAAACATGCAGTAATATCCATAAGAATTGTTGTACTCTGTGCCAGGTAACAGCAGTTATCTCAATCTACCCTGTACAATTGTGGAGATGGGGGGAATCTAAGCTAAGGGATATCAAAACATCGTAGATATATGCTTCATCTTCTTCTTTCTGACCTGTCTTCCTCCTCCCATGTTTTGAAAACACTTTTCACTTTTTGTAAAATTATGTACTCAAAAGTGAACAATTTAAACCTGAGTTCAAAGGTGAACAAACACAGTTTCGCAGATTCGTGCTCTACAACAGTACATTGAAGGAGTTTATGAAATGTGCCTTTCGGTGTGGAAGAGAGAGGCTCAAAGGTAGAAGTCACATACCCACTGTCCTATGCAGTGGGCCATGACTTGGCTAGGAGGATGTGGATCGACTTAAGGGTTACCATTTCAGCATCTCTTTCATCAGGATCCCTTGTTAATGGCGATTTCATTCCTTGCCTTTTCTCTTGGTGTTGGCACCGGGAGCGCATCTCCAGCCGTCCTTTGTAACATTTAGTAGCCTTAACAAATG
>NW_007182221.1:0-589 GCF_000164805.1 Carlito syrichta
CCTGTGGTCTTTGGATGGAGTGTTCTGTAGGTAACAATTAAGTTCATTTGGTCCAAAGTCACATTGAGGTTCCGGATCTCCTTGCTGATTTTTTGTCCTGATGATCTGATGATGTTGTGAGTGGGGTATTAAAGTCCCCAGTTATGATAGTGTTAGAGTCAATATCTTTCTTTAGTTTTCCAAGAAGTTGCTTTTTGAAAGTTGGCGCACCTATGCTGGGTGCATATATGTTTAGAATAGATATTTCTTGTTGATGGATTGAGCCTTTTATCATTATGTAGTGGCCTTCTGTATCTTTTTTGATTTTTAATAGCTTGAAGGATATTTTGTCTGAAATTAAGATCGCTACTCCTCCTTTCTTTTGTATTCCGTTTGCCTGAAAGTTTGTTTCACATCCTCTTACTTTGAGTCTGTGGGTGTCCTTTCTAGTGAGGTGAGTTTTTTGAAGGCAATAGATTGTTGCCTGCTGATATTTTATCCATTTTGCCATTCTATGTCTTTTCAGTGGTGCATTTAGTCCGTTCACATTTACGCTAATAATTGAAATGCAAGAGTTGATCCCTGTCATAAGGTTCTTACCGAGTTGTTC
>NW_007182222.1:0-784 GCF_000164805.1 Carlito syrichta
CCCGGCTGATTTCTTGATTTATTGTAGAGAGGAGCACTCCCCAAGTTGCCCAGGTGGGTCTCGAACCCGCGGGCTTAGGTTGTCCTCTCCCCGCACCCTCCTCAATCGCAGGATTACAGGCTGAGTCACGGAACCTGGCTATTTTCTGTTATGGTTTGGAGCTGGAGTCTCACTCTGTCGCCCACACTGGAGTGCAGTGTCCGCTCCCGGCCACCGCAGCCTCGACCCGCTGGGCTCCGGCGATCCTTCAACTTCAGCCTTCTAAGTAGCTCTAAATACAGGCGCGTGCTACCGCGCCCGGCTAATTTTTGGATGTATTGGAGAGATGATTCTTGCCCGTTTCTCTTTTCTAATGTAATATTTGCGTGCGATCTGCAAACTCCAATTTCGTATCACATTGGAGATTTGTTATCAGAAGCTACATCCTTCCTATACTGCCTCCTGCTTCCCGTTCCGGTCATGGTCCTTCCGCGGAACTTGCTCCATGACACCAGGGTGACTGACTGTCAGTCTGGTATGGCTCCAGGTCCCTCCTTTCCTGGGCACTGCTCTCAAGAGCAGCCTTCACTGGATCAGGCGTAGCTCCTAGACCTCACACCTTCTTCTGTGTAATGGTGTGAAAGAGCTCCATGGAGCTCATGCTGGCACAAGAGCCAAAGATACAACATATTCAAGTCCAAGTGTCTGTATTATTATTCTATGCTATTCTGCCATAGAAGTTCAGTCGACATTTGAACTCCCATGTATGCTAATTATTCAAGGACACAGGCTCGAATCACTTGAC
>NW_007182223.1:0-1054 GCF_000164805.1 Carlito syrichta
CCTTAACTGCCTCCTGCTTCCCGTTCCGGTCATGGTCCTTCCGCGGAACTTGCTCCATGACACCAGGGTGACTGACTGTCAGTCTGGTATGGCTCCAGGTCCCTCCTTTCCTGGGCGCTGCTCTCAAGAGCAGCCTTCACTGGATCAGGCGTAGCTGCTAGACCTCACACCTTCTTCTGTGTAATGGTGTGAAAGAGCTCCATGGAGCTCATGCTGGCACAAGAGCCAAAGATACAACATATTCAAGTCCAAGTGCCTGTATTATTATTCTATGCTATTCTGCCATAGAAGTTCAGTCGACATTTGAACTCCCATGTATGCTAATTATTCAGGACACAGGCTCGAATCTCTTGACAGTGGGCCCTTCGACCCATTGTGGTTGAGGAAATAGGGAGGAGCAGCACGAAAGGAAAATGGGAAAGCTTGATAGGATTGGCCTTCTTTGAAATTATGGGAAGTAATGTGGAAGTTATATTTGAAAGCATTAGAACACTTCACTGAGAATAAAAGCCTTCTTTAGTTCTTTTCAGTAAACCGATTTGGATTTTCCCCCTGATTTCCATCCAGTGGCGTCATTAGTGTTTACTTCACTCTGTGTCTTGCGATCATAGGATTACCTAAGCCATTTTCATAATTGTAACCTCTTTAGGTAATCAGCGGGCACCAACATTCCCTTGAAGAGTGAAGGCTCATCATTCACTCAATCTTTGACTCAGCAAATAGTTTTGTGTAAAATAAAGCAGAGGATCAATAGCAGAAGGATGGTCAGTGCCCTGCCCTTCAGCCTGCAACAGATGGGGAGCCCAACTCAAAAAACAAAACAAAACAAAACAAAGCAGAAAGAAAGAGGAAGAAAAGAGAGAGGGAGGAAAAAAGAGCCTAGGGCCTGATGGCTTCACAGCTGAATTTGTCCAATCAGGTGAAAAGCAAATATAAGTTTCATTTAAACTCTTCACCAAAATCGAAGAGGCAGAAATAATTCCCAACTGACTAAATGAGCCCAGAACTACTCTGATAGCAAAACAAGACAGACACACGCAAAGTAAAAACAAAG
>NW_007182224.1:0-4543 GCF_000164805.1 Carlito syrichta
TTAGTACTTCTTAAGTATTCATGTAGAGATGGTTTTGTGGCTGCATAAGTTCTTAGGGATTGGATATCTGGGAAAGATTTTAATTCTCCCTCACTGATGAAGCTTAGCTTGGCTGGGTAGGTTATTCTTGGTTGAAATTGTTTATCCTTTAGGACTTTGAAGATAGGGCTCCAAGCTCTCCTACCCTGCAGGGTTTCTGCAGATAAATCTGCTGCTATTCTGATTGGTCTTCCATGGTGGGTGAACTGGCCTTTTTCTCTTGCTGCCTTTAGGATTTTTTCTTTTGTGCCTACTTTATTTAGGCAAATTATTATGTGTCTAGGAGTTGTTCTTCTCATTTGTTGTCTTGCGGGGGTTCTCTGAATCTCTTGTGTTTGAATTTTTGTATCACTGATTAGATAAGGGAAATTTTCTTGAATGATCTCGTGGAATGTTTGTTCCAATGTGGTCTCTGTTTCTCTTTCTGCCTCAGGGAGACCGATTATTCTTAGGTTAGGCCTCTTGAGGTAGTCACTCATCTCTTGAAGGTTTTGTTCTTTTTGAGCTTATTTTCTGTGTATTTAAGAGTTTGGGTTATTTCTATATTTTGGTCCTCAAGCTCTGAGATTCTTTCTTCTGCTTGGGTAATTCTGCTTTCCATGCTTATCAATTTGTTATTTATTTCATTCACAGTATTCTTTATTACTGTTATCTCAGATATCAGCTCCTTCCGAGTTTCTTCTTGTGTCTCCTCAATTATTTTTAATCTCTCCCTTATTGTTTTGATATCTACATTTGCATTTTGAGACCCTTCATTCTGGGGACTTTTCATTGTTTGTATTCCAAAGTCAGTTTTCTCAGTGTCTGCTCTCCCAGGCATCTGGGAGAGACCCATACTCTTCTTTTGGTTTTTCTTCATTTCTGTAGATTTTTCTCCCTCTCCCCCTTTCCCTCCCCCTCTTCAATTCTGTTTTTGAGGGAAGGTGGGGATCCTTTTATTTCTCTTCTGCAATGACCTGTTCTTCCTTATGAGGGTCTTCTGGCTTTGTTCACTTTCCCCTCTGCTTTACAGTCTGTCTATTCAGCAGTATGCAGTCTTGGTCCCTGCTAGGCATGTCAGGCGCCTCCGAGCCCCGGGAGCATCGACATCCGTGCACACCTGGCTTGGTCGTGAGTACCTGGGAGGTGCTGTGCTGGCCCTGCCTGAGCACAGGAGCCCCCGCCATCTCTCTTTTTTAGTGACACCTGCTGCAAAGACCAATGACATCCTTTATTTGGTCACTTGTGCTTTGCGAGTCTCAGCTCCTCCTATAAACACTGACTTGGCTGAACTGGGTGCTGGCCCTACTATTATGCTTGCCTCTCTGCCTCCTAACCCCATAACCACCTCCTCCAAATATCAGTCCTGCAAAAGGAGCTCCCAGACATCCTGGTGTATGGAATTCCATCTGTCTTTTTCCCTCCTCGTCCCTCATTCCTCAACCCATCCACACTACCATAACCCCTGTTACCACTAGCAATCCTGAATCAAATTCCACAGTGTTATTTTGTATCATTTTGTTGTTGTCGTTGTTTTTGTTGTTTTTTGAGTTGGAGTCTCACTCTGTCGCCCAGACTGGAATGCAGTGGCAGCTCCCGGCCACCACAGCCTTGACCTGCTAGGCTCCAGCGATCCTTCCACCTCAGCCTTCCAAGTAGCCAGAATAACAGGCATGCACTACCACGCCCAGCAGATTTCTTGATTTCTTATAGAGATGAGGTCTCGCTGCCCAGGCGGGTCTCGAACCCGCAGGCTCAGGCAATCCACTCACTTCAGCCTTCCAAAGGTGCAGGATTACAGGCTGAGCCACCGAGCCTGGCTATTTTGTATCATCTTAGTTAATATATCTGCTCTGTTGACCTTGCCGCCCACTTCTGAACCTGGGGTCATTTACATTGTCAAACTCCATCTATAAGCTGTGACGCAGATCCACCACCAACTTCAGGATGACTGCACTACCATTTTCTCCATTCCAATTTACGTGCAGTGCAGTGGCACCCTGAAAAGTCATCAGTCTGCACCTGCCCATCTATATTTATTTTCTTCAGTCCTACTCCAACCCTTAACCTAAAACTACCCAGTAGTCCAGATTTAGGACACCGAATGAGTAACAACAGTGATCCTGTCTCCCTAGTACACTGTTTCGACAAGACTTCTTATCATGGTTTCTCTTGAGACCTCTGCTTTAGTGAGCAGTACCTCTGCATCATCATTATCCAAGCCAACCTTTGACTCCAGTGATGTAGATACCTACTCTCATTCCAAGGCTGTCAACTCAGTCTCCCCCTGTACCCAGAAATGGTCCACCATTCACACAGAGCACCTGAGACCCTATTGCTAAACATGGGGAGCACAGCATGGTGGAATTGTAGGGAGCACTCTATTCTCCCTTTCAGTCAAAACACCAGTGAACCACTCAGCTTTGTTCTTTCTTGTACGTTAGAGCAGCCGGCGTTGTTGAAATAATACTGGTATTTGGAGACTCCTGGCAAAAGCAACTGTGCATGCGATATAAGGATGAAAACCAGCCCACTGGGGCACCCTCCATCTGCTAAGAGCATCAGAAACCACCATTCCATAGATGACTCCTCTCTTGGATCTCTTTAAATAATGGGAAAGTCTCTCTCCACAGTTTCCCACAAAGGGACTTTATTCCATGAGAAAGGTACTCAGTCCCTTTAAGGTACACTTAAGCTGCTCTAATTACATAAGTCAGAGGCCTAAAACCTCAAGAGTTGTGTTTGCAAGTGTGTGTGTGTCTGTGTGTGTGTGTGTATGTGTGTGTGTGTGTGTGTGTGTGTACGGAAGACCATGGAGCGGACCAGTGTAGTTAGAAGACACTGTAGTTGGACACTCCACCACGGAGAGTAGAAGGGACTGCATGCACCATAAGCTGAGCCTTCCCTGATCCGATTGTGAAACTGGAAGACTCAAGATCTGGGCCAGATCTCTCTAGTCTTGAGACTGAGAGAATGGTCACTGCCATTCAGAGGTGCTCGTCTTCCTCTTACAGATTTGACTCAGTGACTCCTTATCTTTCCCATATGCAATGTATACAAAAACTTTGTTCTTGCTAATCTGAAAAAAAGAAAAAAAGGAATAAGTGAGTCCTTGGAAAGTATCATTGTGAAAAAGATATTAAAGTGTCTAAAACAAAATAAATTATTAAAACAAAATTTTAAAGACCTAGGAGTAATCTTTTTGCTCCTGCATTCCTAGGTGTTAATGGGGCTGAGGAAAGAGGATCCCTTGAGTTCAGGAGTGGAAGACTGAAGTAAACTATAATCAAGCCACTGTTCTGCAGTCTGTGCTACACAGAGAAAAACTCTGTAAAACAATTATACCAAAAAAAATTTTTTTTTTGAGTGGAGTCTCACTCTGTCGCCCAGACTGGAGTGCAGTGGCCACTCCCGGCCACCGCAGCCTCGACCTGCTGGGCTCCGGTGATCCTTCTGCCTCAGCCTTCCAAGTAGCTGGAATTACAGGCATGCGCTACCATGCCCAGCTGATTTTTTGATTTATTGTAGAGATGAGGTCTCTCTGCCCAGGAAGGTCTCGAACCCGCGGGCTCAGGCAATCCACTCACCTCAGCCTCCCAAAGGCTTGGGATTACAGGCTGAGCCACCGAGCCCGACTCAAAAAAATTTAAAAGTTTAAAACAGAGAAGAAGAAACAGCAACAATTCTCCAACTAACAAAAAATTGACTTACAGAGAAGCTCTCTAAAGTAATCACATGAGGAAAACAACAAACCTACAAAAAAACCCTAAAAATCACAACATGAAAATAACAAAAGAGAGGAAACCTGAAAGGCACAGGGAACAGTCAGAAGGGCGTCTCCCAAGATGGCACTAAAACACTATATGGAACCTAACAAAGACAACAAAGGCCCTAAATTCCTGCTCTTCCCACGCACGCAAAACTTAAACCTCTACACAAATATTATCTCCCTATAGGAATACTACCTCATAGCTCCCTCCAATAAAGACCCTAAGCTGGCATCACCAGGTTCCAATAGACCACTGCTGCCCCCTCCAAAACCAATAAATACAGACCTCTCTCGCCCTCGCTCTCTCACTCCCCCTTCCCTACCAGGTTATTACAGACCTTCTTCCCTCTCTCTGTAACCGCTGCTCTAATAAATCTCTTGGTCTCAAAGGGTGTTGAGTCTCACTGGCCCCATCGTCTTTCATTGGTGCCATGCCTCTGTCGGGAGCTCTCTCGCCCTAAGGCAAGGCCCCGTCCCGTTGCCGGTGGCACTTGCCCCTTGAGGTCTTCGCCCACTTTCTTGAATGCCAGTGCCGCATCCATCACCACCTCGGATAGGTAAGTGCCCCCACCTGAAAAACCTAACAACCTCCCAAGGATACCCAAAAGGCACTGACTGTTGATCATCCGGCAGCTCTTTCAGCCCCAGGTGAGGGGGGGACCACACCCCGCCTAGGCTTTCAAAGCCACAGTGGAACCCCTACTGGTTTTTCCTTCTCCCGCCTAGGACTCTAAAACCACCTCTTTAACTCCTATA
>NW_007182225.1:0-301 GCF_000164805.1 Carlito syrichta
CATTTCTTTCCCCAAGACTCATTTTTCCTAGTTCTAAACACAGTCTCCCTGTGAACACACTATGCACAGTTGAGAATCTGTGTACGATTCTCATGTTTTGGGAGACAGGGTCTGTCTCTGTGCCCAGGCTGGGGACATGGGACAGAACCGTCATTCACCAACAAGCTCAAAATTGCAGGCTTTGGCCATCCTCCAACCTCATCCTCCAGAGTGGCCCAGAGGACCTATACCTTGAACCCAGACTCCCTGTTTGGATGGGTGTGAAGAAGCGGTCTCCATGCATGGCACAGGCTGGTCTTGG
>NW_007182226.1:0-941 GCF_000164805.1 Carlito syrichta
ACCAGTGCTGTGCAGTTTTCCTTGATGAATAAGCACGGAGAGCCGATGTTAGAGTTGTGGTGAATGTGGGTCTTCCTCGAACAGGGTATTCAGGGTGCAGTGCCATGCTATTCATTTGCCATCTGTAGTAAGCCAGCTTTGTGCGTACTGTCATCCCTGATTTTTAGAGTTTCCCTGTACATACGCTGTCCTAGTCAGGGAGCTTTTGGTGAAGAGAGTGCAACTTCAAGTGCCAAACTGACTGAAACAGCATCCACACCCATTGGTTGCAAGACATGCTTCATTCACCAGTGCATGGTGAAAAGGTTTCTCTTTTTACACTGGTGACTAATTGCGAGTAAAGTGACTCTGCACCTTCCTTTGCCGGCAAGGCGTGAATGCCTCAGTTTTGTTTCCAGCAAACAAGCGTCTTCCAGCGGAGACATTCTTCTAAAGTGCACTGAATAGAATAGGGTACTAAGTATTACACTGGCTTTGTTTTTTCTGTAATACCTGATTCTCCCTGTTTCTCTTTAATGTATATTTTACTACTGTGACTGCATATGTCTAGGTGAGCTGTCTTACAATGTTTCTTGTTTACAAAGGTGCAACTCCATGGTTCCACTCTGGGTGAAATGACCGATTCAATGTCATTTTATCCCAAGCATTATTTGTTCACCTGTTGAATTCTGAAAGGTTTTTGATTCGCATGTCCATCTTCTATGAAAATCAATTGTTGTTCCTTGGCATTAACGGTTAAGAGCTGACAGGCGTCGCTTGCTTGTTGGAAGTGTGTATCTGGTTGGGAAATGCTGTATTCAACGTTAGCTGCATTGTATTGATTTTCAAGTCGTTGTATTCTTGTTTGGTGTATGGTGTTATCAATGATTCTCAAGGTACAGGATGATGTAGCCAGGACAGTGATATGTCAATACTTCACTTTTCAGAAAGAACTCCCAAAT
>NW_007182227.1:0-6122 GCF_000164805.1 Carlito syrichta
TTAACTAGCTAGCCAGCTGGCTTGCCAGCTGATTTAACTAGCTACCTACCCTGCTTGCAGCTGGCTAGACAGCTGACTTAACTAAGTGAATTAACTAGCTAGGTACCTAGCTAGCCAGATGACTTAACTAGCTGCCTTAACTAGATAACTACCTAGCTAACCAGCTAGCTAGACAGCTGACTTAAGTAGCTTACTTATTCTGCTCGCCAGCTGACTGGCCACCTAACTTAACTAGATCACTTAAGAAGCTAGAAAGCTAGTTGTCCAGCTCAATTAACTAACTGACTTAATTACCTAGCAAGCTGGATAGAAAACTGAAATAATTAGATCGCTACTTAGCTAGCCAACTGACTAACCAACTGACTTAACTAGCTAACATAAATAACTGGCCTGCTAGCTAGTCAGCTGAATTAACTTGCTTGAAGTATAGTTAGCCAGCTGGCTAGCCAGCTGACTAAACTAGGTGACAACTAGCTAACCAGCTGCCAGCCAGCTGAGTTAATTAGCAAGCTACCTGGCTAGCCAGTTGTATAGACAACTGACTTAAGTAGGAGATTTAGCTAGCTAGTCAGTGGTCCAGACTGCTGACATAACTATCTAGCTACATAGCTAGCCAGCTGTCTAGCCAGCTGACTTAACTATATGACAACTAGCTATGCAGATGGCTAGCAGGATGATTTAACTGTCTAGGTACATAGGTAACCAGCTGGATAGCCAGCTGACTTAAGCTAGCTACCTAACGAACCAGCTGTCTAATGAGCTGACTTAACTAGGTTACTTAACTAACTATCTAACTTGTTAACCAGTTGACGTAAATAGCTAGCTACACCACTAGGCAGCTGGCTAGCCAGCTTACTTAATTTGCTGACTTAACTTACTAGCAAGCTAACTTAACTAGCTGACTTAACCAGCTAGCTACCTAGATCACCAGCTGGCATAACTAGATGGCTTAACTAGCTAGCTATCTAGTTAGTCATCTGAGCTAAATAGCTGACTTAACGAGCTACATAGCTGACATAACTAGCTGAAGTATACAGCTAGATTTCTAGGTTATCAGCTAACTTAACTAGCAGAAATAACTAGCTAGTCAGATGGCTAGCCATCTGACTTAACTAGCTTTTTAAGTAGCTAAGCAGCTGAATAGCCAACAGACATAATGAGCTGACTTAAATAGCTAGGCAGCATTTTGCCAGCTGACTCAAAAAGCTGACTTAACCAGCTAGTTAGCTGGCTAGCCAGGTGACTCAACTAGCTGGATACCTATCTAGCCAGCTTGCTAGCCAACTGACTTACCTAGCTGAGTTAAGATAGCAAGCTGGCAAGCCAGCTCACTTAACTAGCCTGATACCTATATTGCCTGCAGACTAGCCAGGTGACTTAACTATCTTACTTGAATACCTAGCCTCCTGGCTAGCAGGATGATATATTTAGCTAGCTACCTGCCTAGCCAGCTGGCTAGACAGCTGAATAAATTTCCTGAGTTAACCAACTAGACAGTTGACTAGCCAGCTGACTTAACACGCTGACATCACTAACGAGTCAGGTAGCTATCTAGCTGACTTAACTAGCTAACTACATACTTTGCCAGTTGTCAAGCCAGCTCTCTTAATTAGCTACATTAACCAGCTTGCCAACTGGTTAGCCAACTGAATTTACTAGCTTGCTACCTAGCTAGACGTCTGGTAAGTCAGCTGATTTGACTAGCTGAGTTAACTAGCTAACTACCAAGCTAGCCAGCTAACTTAAATAGTTATCTAACCAGTTAGCTACCTAGCTAACAATCTGACTTAAATAGTTAGCGGCCTAGCTATCTTGCTGACTTAACCAGCTAGCTAACTAATAAACTTACTCCTTATCTAACGTGCTAGCTAGCTGACTTAATCATCTGACTTAACTCGTTAACTAAAGAGCTAGCTAGCTTATTCAAGCAGATGACTTAACACATTATTTAACTAGCTAGCTTGCCTACACAACCAGCTGACACACCCATTTGCTAACTAGATAGCAAGCTGACTCAACCAGCTGGGTTAACCCGTTAGTTAACTAGCTTACTACCTCACTCGACCTGCCGACTTACCCATTAGCTAAGAACTAGCTAACTGTCTTAACCATCTGACTGAATTAGAAAGCTGACTTAACTAGCTGACTTAGCTATCTGACTTAACTATTTAGCTAGCTGAATTAACTGGCTGATTTAACAAGTTCGCTAGCTGACTTAACTACCTGAATTTAAAAGTTAGCTAACTATTTCGAATAACTAGCTGCTTTAATAATTATCTAATTAGGTTAGGTTGCAGACTTAATAGGTGACTTAAATAGTGAGGTAACTAGTGAGTTAGTTTACTTAGCTAGCTAACTGTTTAGCTAGCTGACTTAGCTAGCTAACTTAACTAGTTGGCTAATGAGATAGCTGGCTGACATAATGAGTTGGTTAAAGAGTTAATTAACTGTTTTAACTAGTTGGTAAACGAGAGAAATAGTTAGCTAAGTGAATTAACTTGTTGGCTAGCGAGTTGGCTGACTACTTAGATTGTTTAACATGTTGACTGTCTACTAGGCTGACATGTTAGCTGGCTTAACAATTCGGCCGAATAGTTGGCCAACTAGTTAGCTTGGTTAACATGATGACTGATGAGTTGGCCCACTAGTTAACAATGTTAACTAGTTGCCAGCTCGTTTTCTGACCTAACTAATCGGCCGGATATTTGTCCGACAAGTTAGCTGACCTAACTAGTCAGCCAAATGGTTAGCTGTGTTAACTTTTCGACTGACAAGTTGTTTGACTAGGCGGATGATTGTTTAGCTCACTTTACTACTTGGACTGCTAGATGGCAAACCAATTACCAGACTTAACTAGTTGGCCAGAGTGTGAGCCAACAGGTGAGCTGACTAAACTAGTCGGTGGGTGAGAGAGTCGACTGTTCAGCTGACTTAACAAGTTGGCCAGTGAGTGAGCCTACTGGTAAGCTGACTTAACTACTCGGCCAATGAGTGAGCCGACTAGCCAACTGACTTAACTAATCTGCTGGTGAGTGAGCTGACTTATCAGTTGACTTTAGTTGACTGGAGAGTGAGTCGACTGATTAGAAGAATTAACTAGTTGGCCGGTGAGTTACCAGATGGGTCAACTGAATTAACTAGTTGACCATCGACTGAGCTGATTGGGGAGATGCCTTAACTAGTCAGCCAGTGAGAGAGCCATTGGTGAGTTGATTTAACTAGTTGGCTGGCAAGCACACCGACTAGTTAGCTGTCCTGTTGGCCTGTGAACAAGGCGACTAGTTAGTTGAAATTTGGACAGGTGAGTGAGCCGACTAGTTTGCTGACTGGTTGGAAGGTGAGAGAGCAGACTAGTTAGCTGACCTGATCCAAAACAAGAGAGGCCACTAGTTATCTGACCAGCTTGCTGTGTTTCTAGCCCACTATATAGCTAAGTAACTAGGTGATTTGCTAGCTGACTTAACTATATAGCTGAATAGCTAGCTGGCTATGTGGCTGACATAACTAGCTATCAAACAAGCTATCTAGCTGTCTATCTAGCTGACTTTACTAGCTAGCTACCTGACTAGTTAGCTGGCTAGCTGACTTAACTATACAACTGATTAGTTAGCTGACTAGATAGCTGACTTAAATAGCTAGCTGAAAAGGAGCCTGACTACTTAGGTGACAAATAGCTAGCTGAATAGTTAACTGACTTGCTAGCTGACTTAACTAGCTAGCTGGCTAGCTAGCTGACTTAACTAGCTGACTAGCTAATTGAATGGCTAGCTGGCTACCTTCCTGACTTAAATAGCTAGCTACCTGGTTGGCTAGATGGCTAGCTAGCTAGCTTAACTAGCTAGGTACCTGGCTGGCTAGTTGGCTAGGCAGTCAGCTATCTAGCTAGATGGCTGATCATCTGGCTAGTTAGTTGAATTAAATAGCCAGCCGGCTGGATGGACACTATGATAGTCAGCTGGCTTAACTAGCCTGCCACCCTGCTGGTCATCCGGCTAGTCAGCTGGCTTAAATAGATGGCCACCTACCTGTCCAGCCCGTTAACCTGCCATCTTAACTTGCTGGTCACCTAGCTACCAGCTGGCGAACCAGATGAATGAACTAGCTGACTTAAGTAGATAGTCATCTGGCTAGCTAGTTGGCAAAACTACCTTGCCACCATGATAGCCAGCTGGCTAACCAAAAATCTTAACTAGTTGACTTAACTAGCTAGCCAGTGGGCTAGCAGGCTGACTTAATTAGCTAGCTACCTACCAAGCCAGGGGGCTGGACAGTTGACTTAACTAGCTGATGTAACAAACTGGACAGCTGGCTACAAGCTAGACAGATGACTAGCAACTTGAATGAACTAGCTAACTTAACCAGCTAAGCAGCTGGATAGCCAGCAGACTCAACTAGGTGACTTAACTCGTTAGCCAGCTGGCTAGCCAGTTGACTTAACTAGCTGACATCACTAGATAGCCAGGTGGCTAGCCAGCTTACTTAACTAGCTAGCTACCTACGTATTACACTGGCTTCCCTGCTGACTTATCTAGCTGATATAAAGAATTAGCCAGCTGGCTAGCCAGCAAACTTATCTAACTAGCTAATCAGCTGGAAAGTCAGCTGACAACTAACTTACTCAACCAGCTAGGCTGCTGACTTAACTAGCTGAATTAACTAGGCAGCTACCTACCTAGCCAGCTGACATAACTAGCTGATTTAACTAGCTAGCTACCTAGATTGCTATCATATAGCTAATTGACTTAACTAGCTGACTTAACTAGCTAGCTCACTGACATATCTAGCTGACTTAACTAGCTAACTTCCTATAGCCAGCTAATTTAAGTAATTGAAATATCTAGCAACCCAGATGGCTGCCCATCTTACTTAACTAACTTTTTAACTAGCTAGCCAGCTGGCATGACCACTGAGTCAACGTGTGACTTAACTAGCAACACAGCGAGTTAGCCAGCTGAGTAAACTAGCTGACTTAACTAGCAGGCCAGCTGGGGTGCCAGCTGACTTAATTGCCTAGCTATCTAGCTAGCCAGCAGCCTAGCCAGGGGACTTAATTAGCTGACATAATGAAGTAGTCAGCTGGCTAGTCATCAAACTTAACTAGCTCTCTACCTAGTTGACAGCTGGATAGCCAATTGAATTTACTAGCTGATATAAATAGATATCCTATTGGCTAGCCAACTGACTTAACTAGCTACATACCTACATAACCCACTGGTTTGCAAGCAGACTTAACTACCTAACTAGTTAGATAACCAGTAGGCTAGTGAGCTGTCTTAATTAGGTGATTTAACTAACTAGCCACCTGGCTAACCAGCTGACTTAACTAGATAGCTCCCATCATTGGCAGCTGGCTAGCCAGCTGATTTAACTAACTGACTTAACCAGCTTGCCAGCTGACTTAACTAGCTGACTTACCTAGCTAGATACCTAGTTCTCCACCTGAGAAAACTAGCTGATTTATCTAGACAACTAACTAGCTAGCGAGCTGGCTGGTCAGCTGACTTAACTAGTTAACTACCTAGCTAGCCAACTGGGAAGACAGCTGAATTAACTAGCTGATTTTAATAGCTAGCCAGCTGGCTAGCCAGCTGACTTAACTAGCTTCTTACTTAGCTACCCAGTTGGCAAGTCACCTGACATAACTAGTTGACAACCTGCTAGCCAGCTGACTAGCCAACTGACTCAACTCACTGAATTATCTAGTTAGCCAGCTGTCTACCCAGCTATCTTACCTAACTCTATGCCTAGCTAGCTAGCTGGCTAGCCAGCTGACTTAACTAGCTGAGTTAATTATCTTGCCAGTTGGCTAGCCCACTGACTTAAGTAGCTCAATACCTAGCTAGACACCTGGAGAGCCGGCTGACTTAACTAACTGACTTAAATAGCTGGCCTGCTTGCTAGTCAGGTGAATTAACTAGCTTATTATATACCTAAAAAGCTGGCTAACCAGCTGACTAAACTAGGTGACTTAACTCACTAGCCAGCTGTCTTGTCTGCTGACTTAATTAGCAAGCTACCTAGAGAGCCAGCTGGCTAGTCAGCTAAATAACCTAGATGACTTTACTAGCTAGGCAGCAGATTAGACAACTGACTTAACTATCTAGCTACCTAGGTAGCCAGCT
>NW_007182228.1:0-472 GCF_000164805.1 Carlito syrichta
TACTCGGCCAATGAGTGAGCTGACTAGCCAACTGACTTAACTAATCTGCTGGTGAGTGAGCTGACTTATCAGTTGACTTTAGTTGACTGGAGAGTGAGTCGACTGATTAGAAGAATTAACTAGTTGGCCGGTGATTACCAGATGGGTCAACTGAATTAACTAGTTGACCATCGACTGAGCTGATTGGGGAGATGCCTTAACTAGTCAGCCAGTGAGAGAGCCATTGGTTAGTTGATTTAACTAGTCAGCTGGCAAGCATGCCGACTAGTTAGCTGTCCTGTTGGCCCATGAACAAGGTGACTAGTTAGTTGAAATTTGGGCAGGTGAGTGAGCCGACTAGTTTGCTGACTGATTGGAAGGTGAGCGAGCAGACTAGTTAGCTGACCTGATCGAAAGCAAGCGAGGCCACTAATTATCTGACCAGCTTGCTGTGTTTCTAGCCCACTATATAGCTAAGTAACTAGGTGATTTG
>NW_007182229.1:0-1081 GCF_000164805.1 Carlito syrichta
AAAAAAGAACAAAATCATGAATTTCGCTGCAACCCGGATGGAACTAGAGTCTATAATACTGAGTGACCTCTCACAAAAACAAAAATCCGAATATCACATGTTCTCACTCATATAATGGACCTTGAACATCCAATGCAATACTATGAGAAAATGATGGATGGTACTGGGAAACTATGGGGGGGAGGGGGATGGGATTAACAGTAGCAAATATCTGTCGGGGGATGGGAAAACACTTCTTATTTACAGGGTGCCTGAATGAAACGTCATTGTACACCTACCCTTAACTGTACCCCACAAAACCATAATAAAAACTACTGATTAATGAAAAAAAAAAAAAGTACAAAGAAATGGTAGTTCCACCAAGAAAGATATGAGGAGAGAACACAGTCCCTTATGAAAATATGGATTGGACCCTAGGGGCTTGAATATTATTTTATGGGGTAAACAAAACTTGCTTGTTGGCAGCAAGCAAGTTAAAAAGTGGTTTTATTCTTCCTGTTCCAGAGATAAGTTTCCCAGAGATAATGTATTCATTGGAGAGCAACAAATTCATCTACACAACTAATTCAATGGTAATCTGCTAAAACTTTAAATATTATGTGTGTAGCTTCACTCTAAGTATGACAAGATAGATATCAAAATTTTTAAGGCATACAAGAAAATAATAAACCAGGCTTTTCCTTCGTTTACCACTGACAGCAGGCAGATAAATGCACACATTTCAATATTTTGAAGTATAACCTACTGAGTCTAACTCCTCACTACTTATTTATTTATTTGAAAGTAAGTACAACGCTCTCACAAACAAAAGAGATTGCCAAATTGTCTTTGAATGAAGTTGAAAGAAAACCTATGGTGTTCCCAGTGATGGTAAAGAGAAAACACAAACACACGTTTTAGAAGTTTCTTTACAAAATACATTACAAAATGTATTTTGTACAAATGTGATCTTTTTGTTTCACTATAGGGAACAAAGAGTGGTGGTACTCAAATATATTAAAAAATAATCTCTAGAATTCCCTTGCTAGAAAAGTGTATCACTGAACATTAAAGATCACTAGGTTTAGTGATCTTGTGTGAT
>NW_007182230.1:0-655 GCF_000164805.1 Carlito syrichta
GGGGACAATTCAGGGTTGGGTATACAAACGTTGAGTATGCAGGTACCCTTGTTGATGAGGCATGCCGCTCCCTCCCCTAGCAGTTTCCCTTAACTGCCAATCCCACCCTCCTCCCCTGACAGTTTCCCACTACTGCCAATCCCTTTTCTATAGTATTATAATTGTTCAAGGACTACTTATGAGTGAGAATATATGGTACTCTGTGACATTTTAACATTGTAGCACAACGTATTTGTGGTGATGTTGTAAACACATCTATTGTGTTGCAGCCATAAAAAAAGCATAGCATGTGCAATTATGTACAGTACATAACACTTGGTAATGATAAATACCTATGCAATAGGCTTATGTATTTATGATGCTAAACATTTTATTCTTATTTTAGAGTGTACTTTTTCAACTTATGTAGAACAGTCACAGGCAGGTCCTTCTGGAAGTACTGAAGGAGATAGCTCCACGCACATTACTGTCCCTGAAGACCTTCCAGTGGGACAAGATGTGATGGTGAAAGACAATGATATTGATGATCCTGATCCTGTGTAGGCCTAGGCTAAGGTGTGTTTGTGTCTTAGTTTTTAACAAAAAGTTTAAAAAGTAAAAATAAAATTTTTTAAGACTAAAAAAAAAAAAAAGAAAGCAAGAAATTCCAATATAA
>NW_007182231.1:0-801 GCF_000164805.1 Carlito syrichta
TGAAAAAAATTATTTATAAACACTAGAAAGGAGCTCTAATTCAACAGTGCTTAGTATCTGGCATGGATACTTGAAAAAAATTTTCACCTGAGTAAAATAAAACAATCTTCAACACTAGCAATTTCCATTTTTGCACTAATAGAAACATAATTTAAGAGTCAAAATTTCATTCTTCCAGAACATATAATAAAGTTTAGTAAAATTCCATAAACTTACTTGATTGTATAATTATTATAAGTACAGAAGTATAAAGATGTTTTTTGCCCATAAAGGAAGCTAATGCAATGTTTGTATGACTAAGAGTAGGTGAGTCTCATCATTTATAGGTTTAAGTTCAAAGGAAATTATAAGATGAATACCCTAATTATGAAGGTACAGTTTAGCCATTTAGAAAGGCAATGTGAAAGCTGGTATTTAACAAGAAATAAAGTGATACTGCTGCAGGATCTCATTTGCTGTCTTAAAATACTGTTTAAGCCAAGAGCCAGAAGAATTTGGAAAGCAATCTAAAGCTGGATATCTAGGATAGAAAATAATTACTATCAATTCTGAGTATTCACCAAAAAAGCATTTTGTGAAGTGGTATCACAAGATGATGGAATAGAAGGTAGCCTACTCATATTCCCCCAACAGCAAGAATGTCACATATTTCACAGTCAAAAGCATCTCTTCAGAAGCCTCAGGGTTCAGGTAGGGGTTTCTGCAGTTCTGGTGGAGCCTAGTTCTTTGGAGGGTCGATTTAAAAGGGCAGACCAATACCTACACAGCCAATCTGCCAAGCTTGCTCCTGGTTCAATGCTG
>NW_007182232.1:0-1169 GCF_000164805.1 Carlito syrichta
CATTCCCATTGGCGGGAAGAGAACTTCAGAATGGAAAAGGTGGCACTGGGGTTCCATCTGAGCATCCTGCTATTATCATGGGGACATTGAGGGTGGGCTCTGATGTGCATGGGCATGGGAGTAGACCTAAATAAATGCAGAGGACACAGAAGGGCAGCTTCCCGATCTGGGAATGCTGCCTAAGTTGTCCTCCTTGGTTATGAGTGGGTCACATATTATGGGCCAACTTCCCCATGAGAAGTGTGTTGGGGAGAAGACAACACCCCATCCTCTTCCTCTTCCCTTCCCCACACACTGTTTCTACTTTTCACAAGCACGCATGCAAAGTTGGCATAAAATGGTGAGGTCAGGTGGCCTGAAGTCCCTCTGTGTATCTTCTCACACTGCAAATGTGGGGATGAAACTGCTGGGCTGCAGCAAGGACAAAATGGAGTAGCAGCTCTGGAGATGGCTCTGGTGACATTTGAGTGAGGAATGAGAACAGAAAAGGACAGATCAAGGGCTCCTGAGTCATGGGATATTTCTATGTGGCCTGGTGGCAGGGTCAGTTCTTCTTTGACTCATTTCAAAACCTGAAGTTTTCTCTAAGAATACTCTTGGAATCTGCTGGTAGACTCTGAAGATCTTCAGAACTTCCCAGAGATGTTCTGCTGAGCTTGTAAAGTCTGCTAACCTTGGTGACTACTCAGTAGGACATTTTTATGAGGCTGCTGTCTCTCAATCCAGTTGAGTAGATTTTAACGCATGGACATGTGACTTCTAGTGCACACACTCATTTAAAGCCTGGAATGCATACACTCAGGAGGTGTTTTGTGGGTGTATGTTTGTCAATAGATTTTCTAAAGGGATTTCTAGTAGGCAAGTGTTTATCTTTAATAATGTAGGTGGTTGAAAACATGAAAACATGGACAATAGTGCACTGGTCTAAATTTCAAACATTCTTGGAAGACTCAAACACAGATATGCCATTTAGCATTCCCCTTTCTCACAATCCCACACACAATTTCCTTTGAGGGATTTAGCGGTAAATCATCTTTGTGTTTGTGCAGATCTGAGAACTGTATCATCAATACTAAGCCAGTATCTCACATCATCTCTGGTCATTACTGTCAGTAGTTATTGGGAAGAGTGTATGAATTAAATTATAAATAAGTTTTAAAGATGCACTT
>NW_007182233.1:0-747 GCF_000164805.1 Carlito syrichta
AAGTCAGCTAGTTAAGTTAGCTTGCTAGCTAGTTAAGTCAGCAAGAAAAGTCAGCTGGCTACCCAACTGGCTAGTTGGCTAAGTCAGCTAATTTTGTCAGCTGTCTAGCCAGCTGCCTAGGCAGGTAGCTAGCTAGATATGTCAACTTGCTAGCCAGCAGGCTAGCTATTCAAGTCACATAGTTAAGTCAGCTTGCTAGCCTGCAGGCTATGTAGGTGTCTAGCTAGTTAAGTGAGCTGGCTTGCCAGCTTGCTATCTTAAGTCAGCTAGGTAAGACAGTTGGTTAGGCAGCTGGCTAGATATGTAGCCAGCTAGTTAAGTCACCTGGCTAGCCAGCTGACTACATGGTTAAGTCAGCTAGTTAAATCAGCTGGCAACCTGCTGCCTAGCTAGTAAAGTCACCTAGTTAAGTCTGTTGTCTATCCAGTTGGTTATCTAGTTAAAAGGCTAGTTTAGTCTGATGGCTAGCCATCTGGCTAGCTAGTGATTTTTGCTAATTAAGTCACCTGGTTACCTAGGAATCTAGCTATATAAGTCAGCTAGTTATGTCAGCTAGGTATCTCGTTAAGTCAGTTAGTTAAATCAGCTGGTGAGCTAGGTATCTAGTTGGTTAAGTCAGCTAGTTAAGTTAGCTTGCTAGCTAATTAAGTCAGCAAATTAAGTCAGCTGGCTAGCCAGCTGGCTAACTGGGTAGCTAACTAGTTAATTCAGCTGACTAGCCAGTTAGGTCCTTAGTTAAGTAACCTA
>NW_007182234.1:0-802 GCF_000164805.1 Carlito syrichta
AAGTGTGCTCAGCCTCAGTCATCATCAAAGGAATGTAAATGAAAACCACATTATAATACCAGATACCCACTGTGAGAAAGGCCATCATTATTAAAACAAAAAATAACAGATGCAGGTGAGGATTTGGAAAAAAATGCTTCTACACTGTATGTGGACTGAAAACTAGAGCAACATCTTTGGAAAACACTGTGGTGGTTTCTAAAGGGACAAGAAATTGACCTGCCATGTGACTCAGTAATTCCCCTGCAGAAAATATACCTGGAGGAACTCAAATCATTTTACCAAAAAGATACCTACACAAGTATGTTTGTTGCAGCTCTAATCACAATTGCAAAAAAAAAAAAAGGTACCAACCATGTTGCCCATCAAAGCTGGAATGGATAATATAAATGTGGTATATACACTCAATGGAATATTATGCAGCCATAAAAAAGGACAGATATAGGTATTTTGCCGAACATTTGATGGCTAAGAGGTAGGTCATTCTGGGTGATTTATCACAGAAACAAAGAACAGAGTTCCATATTTTCACCCCCATGAGCTGAACTTGATCAATTTTAGTGTTATAAAAAAGTATTTGGCGATAGTGGAAATCTTTTTAGGGGGAGGGATTAGATTGGAAGTGAAGAGATACTGCAAATGGAGGGAGGGACATAACCCATCAACCAGGGACCATGTATAATCAATGTTTGTATATCTAACTCTGAATTGTACCCCACATTTTTAAAAAAATTATAATAAATAAATAAATACATAAAAGCTGTAAAATGTGCGACTGTCAATAGGTTTTATACTATTTTTT
>NW_007182235.1:0-782 GCF_000164805.1 Carlito syrichta
CTTCAGGGTTGGGTATAGAAATGTTCATTATGTAGGGATTGATATGTAAGAAGTGTATAATACTCCAATAACTCTTTTTCCTTTTACATAGTATAATATTGCTTTCAAAGTGACAACTATTTTGTTCCTCACATAAATGCCGAATGTTTTATTCTGCATAAATTGAAACTTCTTGAGAATCCACATGTATATAATCCTTGTTGATAACTGAACCTTGAGGATCAGTGTACCTAAGTACTATTCGGAACACAGAATGCAGGATAAATCTTAAAAACTTTAGAAAATAAAACAGCATCATTTTTTAATACAGCTATTTCCTTTCGTAAAATTTGTGTACAATTTCTCACTGAACTCTTTATTTTCTGCTAGTTAACTTTGAACAGATGTTAAAGAAATGCAATCCTTTTTTTTTTTCTTAATCAGTATTTTTTATTATGGTTTTGTGGGGTACAGTTAAGGGTTAGGTGTAAAATGACATTTCATTCAGGCACCCTGTAGATAAGAAGTGTTTTCCCATCCCCCGACAGATATTTGCTACTGTTAATCCCATCCCCCTCCCCCCCATAGTTTCCCAGTACCATCAGTCATTTTCTCATAGTATTGCATTGGATGTTCAAGGTCCATTATATGAGTGAGAACATGTGATATTCGGATTTTTGTTTTTGTGAGAGGTCACTCAGTATTATAGACTCTAGCTCCATCCAGGTTGCAGCGAAATTCATGATTTTGTTCTTTTTATGGCTGCATAGTATTCCATCGTGTACATGTACCACATTTTTTTA
>NW_007182236.1:0-704 GCF_000164805.1 Carlito syrichta
TGGCTGGGCAGCTGACTTAACTGGGTGACTTAACTAGCTAGCCAGCTGACTGACTCTCTGTCTTAACAACCTTACTTAGTTAGCAAGCATGCTACCTGTCCAGCTGAATTAACTAGCTGACACAACCAGCTAGCCAGCTTGCTAACCAGCTGATTTAAGTAGTTAGCTGCCTAGCTACCTAGCTGGGAAGCCAGCTGAATTAATTAGCTGACGTAAATAGCTAGCCAGCTTGCTAGCCAGGAGACTTAAGTAGCTTCTTACCTAGCTAGTCAGCTGGGTAGCCAGCTGACATAACTAGTTGACTTAACCTTCTAGCCAGCTGGCTCGCCAGCTGCCTCAACCAGCTGAATTAACTATTTAGCCAGCTGGCTAGCCTGCTGAATTACCTAGCTGACTCAATTAGCTTGCCAGCTGGCTAGCCAACTGACTCAAGTAGCTCACTACAAAGCTAGCCAGCTGGCTAACCAGCTAACTTAACAAGCTGACTTAAATAGCTGACTTGCTTGCTAGTCAGCCGAATTAACTATCTTGCTATATAGCTAGCCAGCTGGCAAGCCAGCTGATTTACGTAGGTGACTTACTAACTAGACTTCTGTCTAGCCTGCTAACTAAATTATCAAGCTACCTAGCTAGCCCGCTCGCACAGCCAGGTGACTTAACTAAGTGATTTAACTAACTACTCAGATGGCTTGACAGCTGACTTA
>NW_007182237.1:0-1000 GCF_000164805.1 Carlito syrichta
TGGATACAACCCCTGGCTTCAAAGGAATTTTTAATATGGAGTTTATGGCCACTAACATAATAAAATGTGGCATCATAGCAGTTGATTTTTGTTTTTCTAGACCATATTGACTTTTCAGATTTTTTTTCAACTTGATAGATGCCATATGCATACATATATATTCATATGTATATGAAGAAATTTCAGCAAGATAAATTTTGCAGCTGCCTGCTCATCTTTTACTCTATGGTTTTCAGTTACTTTTGAAGTTTTAAATAAATCAAATTAACTATTCAATGAGGGTTTAATTGTGATTTCTTAAAAAAAATTCATTACAAGTAGAGATTCTTTCAAGAGTCTAGTAGAAAAAATTCAGAACACTTTAGTGAATGCCTCTGAAATGTTACATTGTTGCTATAGTTGTGACAATTTTTCAACTACAGTACTGCTGTGGAATCCAATTTAACACATGCCTTGTCCTCATCTAGTGACAAGTGTCAACCACTGGGCTCTTGATATCACCTATCATCCTTGGAATCCAACATTAGAGTCACAGACTCTTACAAAGGGAAGAGATTTTGGTAGTGTGTCTCCCATGTAATCTTTTTTTTTTTTTGAGTCAGAGTCTTACTCTGTCACCCAGGCTGGAATGCAGTAGCATGCTCATGACTACCAGAGCCTCAGACAATCCTTCTGCCTCAACTTTTCAAGTAGCTGGAACTACAGGCATGAGTCACCATTCCCAGCTAATTTTTTGATTTATTGTAGAGATGAGGTCTCGCCATGTTTCTCACGTTGGTTTTGAACGCTTGAGCTCAGGCAGTCTTTTTGCGTCTGCCTCCCAAAGTGCTGGAATTATACGCAGAGGCCACCATGCCCGGCCCCATGTAATCCTTAATAGATAGTTGCTTTCCCTGCAACACTGAGTCTCAAATATGAGTGCCTGCTCTGTCATTCTTACCATGTGATGGAGGTCATATTGAGAGCACCGTGCTGAGATATTACTGGGGTTGCTCAATAC
>NW_007182238.1:0-1101 GCF_000164805.1 Carlito syrichta
AGTCTAGTAGAAAAAATTCAGAACACTTTAGTGAATGCCTCTGAAATGTTACATTGTTGCTATAGTTGTGACAATTTTTCAACTACAGTACTGCTGTGGAATCCAATTTAACACATGCCTTGTCCTCATCTAGTGACAAGTTTCAACCACTGGGCTCTTGATATCACCTATCATCCTTGGAATCCAACATTAGAGTCACAGATTCTTACAAAGGGAAGAGATTTTGGTAGTGTGTCTCCCATGTAATCTTTTTTTTTTTTTGAGTCAGAGTCTTACTCTGTCACCCAGGCTGGAATGCAGTAGCATGCTCATGACTACCAGAGCCTCAGACAATCCTTCTGCCTCAACTTTTCAAGTAGCTGGAACTACAGGCATGAGTCACCATTCCCAGCTAATTTTTTGATTTATTGTAGAGATGAGGTCTCGCCATGTTGCTCAGGTTGGTTTTGAACCCTTGAGCTCAGGCAGTCCTCTTGCGTCTGCCTCCCAAAGTGCTGGAATTATAGGCATAGGCCACCATGCCCGGCCCCATGTAATCCTTAATAGATAGTTGCTTTCCCTGGAACACTGGGTCTCAAATATGAGTGTCTGCCCTGGTCATTCTCACCAGGTGAGGGAGGTCATATTGGAGAGCACCGTGCTGAGATATTACTGGGGTTGCTCAATACGGCTTATTTCATGTTTGGACAGCTGCAGGTATAAGAAAGCTTTTTCTCTCAAGTCACAATCCTTTATTCCCATAGCTTCTACCTGTTGATTATAGTTCTGCCTTCAGGCATGGTTTTACACATCTGAAGCCTGCCACTTCTGGAATGATGAAGTAATCATTCACTGTGGTCATAAGTACAGGAGATGTAGGGATGTTATTGATTGTCTGTCCACCCAGCACTGTTGTCTTCCTTTCTTTCTACCAGAACTCAGATTCTTTCAGGATCCATCTCCTCCATGGATGCTTCAGCAGAAGCTTTTTCCATCCTCATTTATAGTATGGCCCTGACTGGTCAATAGTTCCTGTTCTTGCCTGTGATTCATTCCTAGCTGGATATATTTTGGATTTGACAGTAATCAGTGAAACAAAGTCATGTTCCATGGATGGGCCTA
>NW_007182239.1:0-821 GCF_000164805.1 Carlito syrichta
TCAGCTAGTTATGTCAGCTGGGTAGCTAGTTAAGTCAGATAGTTATGGCTGCTGGATAGCTTGATAGCTAGCTAGGTAGCTAGATTGTTAAGACAGCTAGTTTATTCAGGTTTCTAGCTAAGTACCTACCTGGTTAAGTAAGCTAGTTAGGTCAGCTTGCTATCTAGTTAAGTCAGCGATTTAAGTCAGCTGGTTAGCCAGTTGTCTAGCTTGGAAGCTAGCTAGTTAAGTCAGCTGGTTAGCTATTTGGCTATCTAGTTAAGTAACCTAGTTAAGTCAGCTCACTAGCTTTCTGGTTAGCTAAGGAGCTGGGTAGTTAAGTCAGCTGGCAAGTCAGCAGGCTACAAAAGTACCTAGCTAGTTAAGACAGCTGGTCAGCCTGCTAACCAGCTAGCTAGCTGTATAAGTCACCTAGTTAAGTCTGCTGCCTAGACACCTGGCTAGCTAGGTCGCTAGATAGTTAAGTCAGATATCTAGCCCGCTGGCTAGATAGTTGAGTCACCTAGTTAAGAAAGCTGCCTAACTAGCTAGCTAGCAAGATAGCTTGCTTCTTAAATCAACTGGCTAGATACCTGGCTAGTTAGCTAAGTCACCTAGTTAAGTCAGCTGGCTAGCCAACTGGCTAACTTTGTAGCAAGCTAGTTAATTCAGCTGACTAGCAAGCAGGCCAGCTATTTAAGTTAGCTAGTTTTGTCAGCTGGCTAGCCAGCTGGCTAGCTACGTAGCAAGCCAGTTAAGTCATTTGGCTAGCCAGCTGGTTACTTAATTAAGTCAGTTCATTAAGTCTGCTGGCTAGCCAGCTAGCTATCTAGGTAGAGAGA
>NW_007182240.1:0-743 GCF_000164805.1 Carlito syrichta
AACACCTCATTCTCACTCTTTCCCCTTGATTTGTGTTCCTTTCCATAGAGGGCCTTTGCGTACGAGCGTGAAACCTCCGTGTTTCACGGAGAGAAATCTGCAAGGCATAGTGCTGCAATGAGTGACACAAGTGCTCCACAGTCACGACCAGGAGAGCATTATGTGTGGATGGGGAGAATTCTAAGTTGTTTTTCCCTATGGCGTTTAAACCTAATAAGGACTACCAAGGCTGTGCCGTTTTCATTGCCGAGTAAGCACGGAGAGCCTCTGTTACACTGGGGGTGAAGCTGGGTCCTCCTGGGGACACGCTATTGAAGCCTGCGCTGCACTGCACTTCATTGGCAGTCTGTATACACTGGCTTTGTGCGTGCTCTCCTCCCTGATTCTCATAGCTCTCCTGTATATGCACTATACTAGGCGGGGAGCATTTGGTGACCATAGTGCAACTTCAGCTGCTGCACTGACTGGATCCAGATCTCCACAGCCATGGGTAGCCAAGCATGCTTCATTCATCGGAGAATGCTGAAGAGTTTTCTCTTTTGACACGGGCGTCTCACACGGAATACAATGGCTCTGCGGGTTCATTTGCCAACGAGGCCCGAGAGCCATTGTTTGCTTTCCGGAAAACAGCAGTCTTCCATGGGAGACATTCCTCCAGACGGCACGTCACTGAATGGGGGGGCAACAAGTATTACAGTGTCTTGTCTTTGGTCGTGACGCCTGATTCTCCCTGTTTTCAGCGT
>NW_007182241.1:0-4760 GCF_000164805.1 Carlito syrichta
CTCTTTCCCTTTATTTGTGTTCCTTTCCATAGAGGGCCTTTGCGTACGAGCGTGAAACCTCCGTGTTTCACGGAGAGAAATCTGCAAGGCATAGTGCCGCAATGAGTGACACAAGTGCTCCACAGTCACGAGCAGGAGAGCATTATGTGTGGATGGGGAGAATTCTAAGTTGTTTTTCCCTATGGCGTTTAAACCTAATAAGGACTACCAAGGCTGTGCCGTTTTCATTGCCGAGTAAGCACGGAGAGCCTCTGTTACACTGGGGGTGAAGCTGGGTCTTCCTGGGGACACGCTATTGAAGCCTGCGCTGCACTGCACTTCATTGGCAGTCTGTATACACTGGCTTTGTGCGTGCTCTCCTCCCTGATTCTCAGAGCTCTCCTGTATATGCACTATACTAGGCGGGGAGCATTTGGTGACCAGAGTGCAACTTCAGCTGCTGCACTGACTGGATCCAGATCTCCACAGCCATGGGTAGCCAAGCATGCTTCATTCAGCGGAGAATGCTGAAAAGTTTTCTCTTTTGACACGGGCGTCTCACACGGAATACAATGGCTCTGCGGGTTCATTTGCCAACGAGGCCCGAGAGCCATTGTTTGCTTTCCGGAAAACAACAGTCTTCCATGGGAGACATTCCTCCAAACGGCACGTCACTGAATGGGGGGGCAACAAGTATTATAGTGGCTTGCTCTTTGGCGTGACGCCTGATTCTCCCTGTTTTTCAGCGTGTATTATCCTACATTGAATGCAAAGGCCTAGCAGAGCTGTATGCAACGTTTCCTGTATACAAAGTGCACAACTCCATGGTGCCACACTGAGCGACATGACCGGTTCGCTGTCATCTTTGGGAAAGCATGATTTGTTCACCTACTGAATTCTAATTTGACCTGTCCGTCTCCTATCCAAAGCCATTGCTCTTCCGTTGGCATTTACGAGGAAGAGCTGACAGGCTTGGCTTGCTGGCTGTGAGTGTGCATCAGCTTGGGAAATGCTGTGTCAAATGTTGACTGCATTGTGATGTATTTTCCAGTCGTTTGATTCTTGTGTGCTGTACGGTGTAATACACGATTCTCAAGGTACGGCTTGAATGAGCATAGCCGAGCATGTTATGTCGATACTTCACATGTAGGAATGAGCATGTCAATGGTGTCAGACTGAGTGAAATGAGTGCTACACACTCACTTGTAGAAAAGCAGTGCTTGCCTTCTGTTTGAGCCCTGAAACGTTATACCCCTTGGCGTTTCTCTAGGCTAGGAAATGCAGTCACTCTCGCGTTGGCCTTGCTGAATAAGCGTAGACGGCCTCTGTGAGGCTTGTTGTGCATGTGCATCTTCCCGGGGAAGGAGCTTTTCAAAATGTGCAGCGCTCTTTAGGGGCTATCTATGTTATTCTCACTTGGTGCATGCTGCAACACATGAGTCTGAGTCTCGCGGTTTTCTTCTCATTTGGACTTCGGCTGTGCAGAGCGCCTCTGTTTGAACTAAGAGTTCTCTCATGGGACACGCTTTGCCCATGTGCAGCTCTACGCTGCCACCCAGGGGGCGATGGGAACCCCACAGTGGAGCAAGAAGGCATTACTTGGTGAATACCCTGGGTGCAATCTGAAATGTTTCTCCCTTTCAAATTTTTGTGTGGGAGGATACACAATTGCTCTGCCAAACGCATTGACGGAAAAGAGCTGACTGCCTTGGTGGTGCTTGTTTTGAATGTCCGTCTCCCTTGGAAGAGCTGTGTGAGAAGTGTGCTGCACTGTGAGGTTCTGGCTCTGAGTGTGCGTGCTGTCATTCCTCCTTCCCACTTGTTCCCTTTCGTGTATCTTACGCTCTACAGGGTGACTGCTTTGGCGTGCGGCTTGTCAACCTCTCCCATGCGGGAATGCTCATCTCCCCTGTGCCACAATGAGGGATCTGAGACATTCACAGTTACTTGTGGGAAGGCATTATGTGTGACCCGGGGGAATTCTGAATTGCTCTTTCTTGACACCTTCTCCTGTCAGGGAAAGCAATGAGACTGTGGATTGCTGGTGGGAGTGGCCTTTCTTAGGCCTGGGGTGCACGGGCACCTTCCTGGCTTAAGTCTGTGCCCAATGTGTGCTGCAGTGTCACCTCTTTGCTGTGACTATTATTCTTCATTGCCGCCTGCTGTAACACCTCATTCTCACTCTTTCCCCTTGATTTGTGTCCTTTTCCACAGAGGGCCTTTGCGTACGAGCGTGAAACCTCCGTGTTTCACGGAGAGAAATCTGCAAGGCATAGTGCCGCAATGAGTGACACAAGTGCTCCACAGTCACGAGCAGGAGAGCATTATGTGTGGATGGGGAGAATTCTAAGTTGTTTTTCCCGATGGCGTTTAAACCTAATAAGGACTACCAAGGCTGTGCCGTTTTCATTGCCGAGTAAGCACGGAGAGCCTCTGTTACACTGGGGGTGAAGCTGGGTCTTCCTGGGGACACGCTATTGAAGCCTGCGCTGCACTGCACTTCATTGGCAGTCTGTATACACTGGCTTTGTGCGTGCTCTCCTCCCTGATTCTCAGAGCTCTCCTGTATATGCACTATACTAGGCGGGGAGCATTTGGTGACCAGAGTGCAACTTCAGCTGCTGCACTGACTGGATCCAGATCTCCACAGCCATGGGTAGCCAAGCATGCTTCATTCAGCGGAGAATGCTGAAAAGTTTTCTTTTTTGACACGGGCGTCTCACACGGAATACAATGGCTCTGCGGGTTCATTTGCCAACGAGGCCCGAGAGCCATTGTTTGCTTTCCGGAAAACAACAGTCTTCCATGGGAGACATTCCTCCAAACGGCACGTCACTGAATGGGGGGGCAACAAGTATTATAGTGGCTTGGTCTTTGGCGTGACGCCTGATTCTCCCTGTTTTTCAGCGTGTATTATCCTACATTGAATGCAAAGGCCTAGCAGAGCTGTATGCAACGTTTCCTGTATACAAAGTGCACAACTCCATGGTGCCACACTGAGCGACATGACCGGTTCGCTGTCATCTTTGGGAAAGCATGATTTGTTCACCTACTGAATTCTAAAGTGTTTTTGATTTGACCTGTCCGTCTCCTATCCAAAGCCATTGCTCTTCCGTTGGCATTTACGAGGAAGAGCTGACAGGCTTGGCTTGCTGGCTGTGAGTGTGCATCAGCTTGGGAAATGCTGTGTCAAATGTTGACTGCATTGTGATGTATTTTCCAGTAGTTTGATTCTTGTGTGCTGTACGGTGTAATACACGATTCTCAAGGTACGGCTTGAATGAGCATAGCCGAGCATGTTATGTCGATACTTCACATGTAGGAATGAGCATGTCAATGGTGTCAGACTGAGTGAAATGAGTGCTACACACTCACTTGTAGAAAAGCAGTGCTTGCCTTCTGTTTGAGCCCTGAAACGTTTTACCCCTTGGCGTTTCTCTAGGCTAGGAAATGCAGTCACTCTCGCGTTGGCCTTGCTGAATAAGCGTAGACGGCCTCTGTGAGGCTTGTTGTGCATGTGCATCTTCCCGGGGAAGGAGCTTTTCAAAATGTGCAGCGCTCTTTAGGGGCTATCTATGTTATTCTCACTTGGTGCATGCTGCAACACATGAGTCTGAGTCTCGCGGTTTTCTTCTCATTTGGACTTCGGCTGTGCAGAGCGCCTCTGTTTGAACTAAGAGTTCTCTCATGGGACACGCTTTGCCCATGTGCAGCTCTACGCTGCCACCCAGGGGGCGATGGGAACCCCACAGTGGAGCAAGAAGGCATTACTTGGTGAATTCCCTGGGTGCATTCTGAAATGTTTCTCCCTTTCAAATTTTTGTGTGGGAGGATACACAATTGCTCTGCCAAACGCATTGACGGAAAAGAGCTGACTGCCTTGGTGGTGCTTGTTTTGAATGTCCGTCTCCCTTGGAAAGTGCTGTGTGAGAAGTGTGCTGCACTGTGAGGTTCTGGCACTGAGTGTGCGTGCTGTCATTCCTCCTTCCCACTTGTTCCCTTTCGTGTATCTTACGCTCTACAGGGTGACTGCTTTGGCGTGCGGCTTGTCAACCTCTCCCATGCGGGAATGCTCATCTCCCCTGTGCCACAATGAGGGATCTGAGACATTCACAGTTACTTGTGGGAAGGCATTATGTGTGACCCGGGGGAATTCTGAATTGCTCTTTCTTGACACCTTCTCCTGTCAGGGAAAGCAATGAGACTGTGGATTGCTGGTCGGAGTGGCCTTTCTTAGGCCTGGGGTGCACGGGCACCTTCCTGGCTTAAGTCTGTGCCCAATGTGTGCTGCAGTGTCACCTCTTTGCTGTGACTATTATTCTTCATTGCCGCCTGCTGTAATACCTCATTCTCACTCTTTCCCCTTGATTTGTGTTCCTTTCCATAGAGGGCCTTTGCGTACGAGCGTGAAACCTCCGTGTTTCACGGAGAGAAATCTGCAAGACATAGTGCCGCAATGAGTGACACAAGTGCTCCACAGTCACGAGCAGGAGAGCATTATGTGTGGATGGGGAGAATTCTAAGTTGTTTTTCCCTATGGCGTTTAAACCTAATAAGGACTACCAAGGCTGTGCCGTTTTCATTGCTGAGTAAGCACGGAGAGCCTCTGTTACACTGGGGGTGAAGCTGGGTCTTCCTGGGGACACGCTATTGAAGCCTGCGCTGCACTGCACTTCATTGGCAGTCTGTATACACTGGCTTTGTGCGTGCTCTCCTCCCTGATTCTCAGAGCTCTCCTGTATATGCACTATACTAGGCGGGGAGCATTTGGTGACCAGAGG
>NW_007182242.1:0-784 GCF_000164805.1 Carlito syrichta
CGATTCTCAAGGCACGGCTTGAATGAGCATAGCCGAGCATGTTATGTCGATACTTCACATGTAGGAATGAGCATGTCAATGGTGTCAGACTGAGTGAAATGAGTGCTAGACACTCACTTGTAGAAAAGCAGTGCTTGCCTTCTGTTTGAGCCCTGAAACGTTTTACCCCTTGGCGTTTCTCTAGGCTAGGAAATGCAGTCACTCTCGCGTTGGCCATGCTGAATAAGCGTAGACGGCCTCTGTGAGGCTTGTTGTGCATGTGCATCTTCCCGGGGAAGGAGCTTTTCAAAGTGTGCAGCGCTCTTTAGGGGCTATCTATGTTATTCTCACTTGGTGCATGCGGCAACACATGAGTCTGAGTCTCGCGGTTTTCTTCTCATTTGGACTTCGGCTGTGAAGAGCGCCTCTGTTTCAACTAAGAGTTCTCTCATGGGACACGCTTTGCCCATGTGCAGCTCTACGCTGCCACCCAGGGGGCGATGGGAACCCCACAGTGGAGCAAGAAGGCATTACTTGGTGAATACCCTGGGTGCAATCTGAAATGTTTCTCCCTTTCAAATTTTTGTGTGGGAGGATACACAATTGCTCTGCCAAACGCATTGACGGAAAAGAGCTGACTGCCTTGGTGGTGCTTGTTTTGAATGTCCGTCTCCCTTGGAAAGTGCTGTGTGAGAAGTGTGCTGCACTGTGAGGTTCTGGCACTGAGTGTGCGTGCTGTCATTCCTCCTTCCCACTTGTTCCCTTTCGTGTATCTTACGCTCTACAGGGTGACTGCTTTGGCGTG
>NW_007182243.1:0-858 GCF_000164805.1 Carlito syrichta
CGGCTTGAATGAGCATAGCCGAGCATGTATGTCGATACTTCACAGTAGGAATGAGCATGTCAATGGTGTCAGACTGAGTGAAATGAGTGCTACACACTCACTTGTAGAAAAGCAGTGCTTGCCTTCTGTTTGAGCCCTGAAACGTTTTACCCCTTGGCGTTTCTCTAGGCTAGGAAATGCAGTCACTCTCGCGTTGGCCTTGCTGAATAAGCGTAGACGGCCTCTGTGAGGCTTGTTGTGCATGTGCATCTTCCCGGGGAAGGAGCTTTTCAAAATGTGCAGCGCTCTTTAGGGGCTATCTATGTTATTCTCACTTGGTGCATGCTGCAACACATGAGTCTGAGTCTCGCGGTTTTCTTCTCATTTGGACTTCGGCTGTGCAGAGCGCCTCTGTTTGAACTAAGAGTTCTCTCATGGGACACGCTTTGCCCATGTGCAGCTCTACGCTGCCACCCAGGGGGCGATGGGAACCCCACAGTGGAGCAAGAAGGCATTACTTGGTGAATTCCCTGGGTGCATTCTGAAATGTTTCTCCCTTTCAAATTTTTGTGTGGGAGGATACACAATTGCTCTGCCAAACGCATTGACGGAAAAGAGCTGACTGCCTTGGTGGTGCTTGTTTTGAATGTCCGTCTCCCTTGGAAAGTGCTGTGTGAGAAGTGTGCTGCACTGTGAGGTTCTGGCACTGAGTGTGCGTGCTGTCATTCCTCCTTCCCACTTGTTCCCTTTCGTGTATCTTACGCTCTACAGGGTGACTGCTTTGGCGTGCGGCTTGTCAACCTCTCCCATGCGGGAATGCTCATCTCCCCTGTGCCACAATGAGGGATCTGAGACATTCACAGTCACTTGTGGGAAGGC
>NW_007182244.1:0-721 GCF_000164805.1 Carlito syrichta
GCCTCTGAGTAGTTTTCTTCTCTCCGTTCTGATTCACCGGTGCGGTCCTAACCCTCCCTCTGGTCAGTGCAGGTCACCGACAGCAGAGGCTCTGGAACCCTGGAATCCAGAGGACCAAGAGTATGGAAAAGGGAATCAGCCTGGAACAGAATGCGGAAGTGCAGAGTGGAGGGACCTTCATTTGGGGAGGCTGGCCTTCCAGATTTCAGGTGAGCTCATCTGCCTTAAGTCACCCTAATTTCCACCCTTCCTTACACTCCCAGGTTCCCAGCATCCCGCTCTCTATGCTTCCCTTCTGACTCGGAGACGGCTGGCACATGGTTTCACACTTGACAGAACACCTTCATGCATAGAATCTCATTTGATTTTCGCAACATCAGAGTTGGAGGCAGACTAAGAAAGCAGCTCCAGGGTTTAGGGCAACAAGCTAAGAAGGGGTAGAGCCAGGTGTGAGAAAGGTCTGCCTGTATTGACTCTAGCATAGTGCCTGGCCCTCTTCTCTCCAAAAGAGTCTTCATTCTTTCTTTTCATAGAGAAGACTGATGTTCTCCTCCTCCAGGAAGCTTTCCTGTACTGAAAGGAATATGAACCATGCAGACCAACAATGTGATGTGCCAGCAGGGGCCAGTGCTCATTAGGCAGTAAAGAGAAACCACAACTCACTTCCTGAACCTAGAGAACTCCACAGACCTCTGGGACCTCAGATGGCTTCCTTCAAGTT
>NW_007182245.1:0-1270 GCF_000164805.1 Carlito syrichta
CTTAACCAGCTACATGTCTAGCTAGCTGGTTATCTAGCTACATAACTAGCTAGCAAACAAGGTATCTAGCTGTCTAGCTAGCTGACTTAACTAGGTAGGTAACAGGCTAGTTAGCTGACTAGCTGACTTAACTATCAAGCTGACTAGCTAGCTGATTAGCTAGCAGAGTTAACTAGCAAGCTGACTAGGAAACTGAGTAGCTAGCTAACAAGCTAGCTGAATATTTAGCTGACTTGCTAGCTGACTTAACTACTAGCTGGCTAGCTACCTGTTTTAACTAGCTGACTAGCTAGTTGGCCGGCTAGCTGGCTAGCCAGCAACTTAACTAGCTAGCTACTTTGTTGCCTAGATGGCTAAACAGCTGGCTTAACTTGCTTGCTAACTGGCTGGCTAGCTGCCTACGCAGCCAGCTGGCTTATATAGACAAGAGCTGGCTGGACAGTGTTATAGACAGCTGGATTAACTAGACAGGCACCCTGCTTGTCAACCTGCTAGTCATCTGGTTTAACTAGATGGCCACCTACCTGACCTACCTGCTAACCAGCCGGCTTAACTTGTCAGCCACCTAGCTAGCCAGTGGGCTAACCAGCTGACTTAACTAGTTGACTTAACTAGATGGCCAACTTTCTAGCCAATTGAAGTAACGAGCTTCCTACATAGCTAGCCAGCTGGCTATCCAGCTGAATTTCTAGGTGACTTATGTAGCTAGCCAGCTGTGTAGCCAGTTGACTTAAATAGCAATCTACCTAGGTAGCCAGCGGGCTAGTCATCTGACTTAACTTGGTCACTTAAGAATCTAACCAGCTGGCTAGACAGCTGACATAACTAGCTAGCTGCCTAGCTAGCATACTGGCTTGCCAGCTGACTTAATTAGGTGAGTTAACTAGCTAGCCAGCTGGCTAATCATCTGACTTAATTGCCTAGCTACCTAGCTAGCCAGCCAGCTAGCCAGCTGACTTAACTAGCTGACTTAACGAAGTTTCCAGTTGCAGAGCCAGCACACTTAACTAGCTAACTACATTGTAGACACCTGGATAGTCAGTTGACTAATATAACTGCCATAACTAGACCCCTGATGGCTAGCCAGCTGATTTAACTAGCTACCTACCTGCATAGCCCACTGCTAGCCAGCTGAGTTAACTAGGTGACTTAATTAGATTTCCAGCAGGATAGACAGTTGACTTAACTATCTAGCTACCTAACCAGCCAGCTTTGTAGCCATCTGACGTAACTAGTGACTTAACTAGCTAGCCAGCTAGCTAGCTGCCTG
>NW_007182246.1:0-776 GCF_000164805.1 Carlito syrichta
CTTTGATGCATAAGCAGGAGCATTATCAGTTTTTAATTGTTAAGAATATCCAGCTGTGAAAAACAAAAGAATAAATGTTGGACTACATCTTTATAGGCTTCCCCAGTTTTGGGCGAGGCTAAAATTACATGGGAAAATGTATCCACTGTCACATGTAGAAATGACAATTTTCGAAAATTTGGAAATGAACAACATCCATTTGCTACAAAACATTAGGTTTTAATCTGCAGTGATTAACTTCTGAGGGTAAGGTGTTATTAGAAGTAAGACACAAAGTACATTTTTTATGATTTGTCTTGCCGTTTCTCTTGGAATGTGCAACTGGTACCTTAAAGCTGTAGCGTTTTGATGTAGAATTTTATGGGTTTGCTGAGTTGATTGACTAAATAATATACAATGAGAGAGGGCATATGACCGAGATTGTCAGGCATCTGCTAATTGAATACCTTGATGTAGAGGTCCAGGGAGACCTGTCCCAGGGTGGCCCCTGCGAGGAGAGAGAAGGTCCATCCTGTGGATTCATGAGTGCAGAGGTGTGGGTGTCCAGGTGAAGACAAGCCCCTGTGACTGGCATTCCCCTGGGACAGGCTCGGCAGCCAACTCTGGCTCCCCTTTCCAGGTTCCCAGGTAGTCCAAAGTGAGCGGGCTTCACAGTGAGGCCCCATGAGGCATCTGGAGGCCAGATGAGGGGGCTCACGCCTGTCCTTCTGGCACTCTGGGAGGCTGAAGCTAGAGGATTGTCTGAGCCCCCGGGTTAAAGACCAATCTGGGCACCT
>NW_007182247.1:0-856 GCF_000164805.1 Carlito syrichta
CTACACACAAAGTCTATTGTTCATTTCCCCTCACTATCAAAAGTTCTCCTATTCACGAACCCCAACTCAACCATCCCTTGTCAATGTTACCTATGCCCTACCTGACTTCTTCTTCTGGTGCTGCCCCTAAACATCACTTAACTTTCTTTTAGATATGTTCTCTTCCAGGTTTTCTATTTACCTCCACAGTCTGCTCCAAGACAGCTGGTTAATGCCACCCTCGTGCCTGCTGGAAGGGTGGCCGGAACAAGTCGCTATTCTACATCTACAAGGGACCTTTATAGAACTCTCACCTTCACAAATCTTCACCTTCAGTGCCTATCTCTGGGCCCTGTTCTGGCTGGTTCTGTGCCCTTCCCCCACCTCACCCCACAACGCCCACATCCAGCAGAAAGCAGCCAGAGAGAGTAACGATGCCCCTCTCCCAAATAAACAGAAAAGGTGGGAATGAAAGGTGCAGACCACAGTCAGAAGGGCATCCCCAAGATGGCTCTGCCACTCAAAGACAACAAAGGCCGTAAATTCCTGCCTCTCCCGTGCGCACGAAACTTAAACTCATGTACAAACATTATCTCCCTATAGGAATGCTACCTCATAGTCTCCTCCAATAAGACTCAGGCACGGCACTGGCCTGCCCCTGCAAGGTTCATAAATATACCTCTCTCCCTACATAACTCTCTCTCTCTCTCTCTTATTCCCTCTCTCTGTCCCGTCACTCTCTCGCCTTTTCTCTCTCTCTCTCTCTCTCTTGCTTTTTCTCTCTGTCCCCCACCACTCTCTTGTTAGCTCTCTCTCTCTCTCCCTCTCTTACTTTCTCTCACACTCCCCCCCCCTTTTGCTCTCTCTCTCTATCCCC
>NW_007182248.1:0-1025 GCF_000164805.1 Carlito syrichta
TTTGTCAGTATCACAAGCACTCATATGCTGCATGCTCTATTAATACTGCTTTTAAAAAATAGTCTCTAAAGCTTGACATAAGAGTTTGTTTATGGAAAACATGCAACTAATTGAAACTTAAAGCACCTCTTTAAAAAGAAAGCTTTTAAAAGATTTTGTGGCAAGAAATCAAGGAGCATGAGAAGTTACTTTCAAGCCTCTTTAAGTGCAAATTCATGAGAATTATTGAAAATTTGTTTTATACTTTTTTTTACAAAATAAAATATATATGCTCTATCCTGTACACTAATTACATTCTTTCTAATCAGATGTCACATCAAAGCTTACTAGATGTTGAGTAACAACCCATGATTCCAAAGCGTAAAAAAGATACTTAAATTTTATGCCAACCCTGCTTCTTAACAGACATATGAATGGCCATGAAACTGATCCTGTCTGAACCTGTTTTCTCTGTAAATGGTGAAAAATTTGCCTTAACAAAGGAATAGTGGAAAGAATGATACCTGATACTAGAGCTTAGTTCAGGCTTGTGTAGTTAAGTGATCAATAAATGCTAATGAAAATAATAGATAACTTGTTTTAGTACTTCTGTATGCTCCAGTATCTAACACAAAATTGGGTGAGAATGAGAAACTTACCTCTGTCACAGAAGCAGAAGTGAATCAAACACTTCAGGCATTCTTTGCTTTACTAAGCTCCTGCAGAGAAATTTGCCATCAGAGAGCAGCCCCAGTCCATGGCTGCTGGATCTGGAAGTGAAGACTGCCTTTTCAGAGGTGTTATTCATATTTCTCTCAAGTTTGCCACATGTCTCTCCTCTAAAGTCCTCAGAACATTCTAACCTATTGGGGCTTTGAATTTTTACGGTTCCCCATTGTGCTTATTCTGAATAGAAAATCACACACACACACACACACACACACACACACACACATAGGGAATTGAGGAGGAGATACAAAATTAAACCCTAACTCTATTCCAAATCCCACTTTTAATTACACATAATACTGTCCTGTCTGTCTTGG
>NW_007182249.1:0-768 GCF_000164805.1 Carlito syrichta
TCCGGGTGGGCAGGACAGTCTCCGTCGCAGGAGCGGTGGCAGCGATCCCAGCAGATCTTCCCTGAAGCGGTTTGATGTGGATCTCCTCCGGCCGGGTTGTGATGCGCTACCCGTGCCAGAGGCCGCGGCGGGCGTGGCGGCGGCGGCGGCGGGAGCGCTGGTGGGGGGAGGGGCTGCGGCAGCAGCGGGAGAGGACGATGCAGTAAAAATGTCCAGTCCTTGCGATGTTCCAGTGATAGCGATGGCCGAGCTCTGTTTGAGGAGTAGGCTGCAATGCTGGGGTCCCCAGCCTCCCGGGGGCGAGAGTCAGAGACCCACTGCAGATCTCCCTTGCAGAGGGCTTCAGACACCGGGTTGCCAGGTCGCCATCTTGCCCCGCCTCATAAAGATTTCTTATAATTCAATATAAACGACAAAGCAACATAAAATGGGCAAAGGCTGAATACACATTGCTTCAAGGAGTATATACAAATGGTCCATAAGCACATGAAAAGAGGCTTAACAACTGGGAAATGCAACTCAAAACTACAGTGAGATGCAACTTCAGAACCACTGGGATCACTATTATAGAAATAACAGATGACAGCATATATTGGCTCGTGTATGGAGAGAAACGGGAACCACTATACATGGCCAGTGGATATATACAATGAAGCATCTGCATTAAAAATCATCTGCGACTTTTCTGAAAAGTTTAAGCATAAAGTTTCCACATAATACTACAATTCTACTCTTTGAATATAGTCCCGAAAAATACAATCACTCATC
>NW_007182250.1:0-916 GCF_000164805.1 Carlito syrichta
TCCATCCAAAAATTAGCCGGGCGCGGTAGCACGCGCCTGTATTTAGAGCTACTTAGAAGGCTGAAGTTGAAGGATCGCCGGAGCCCAGCGGGTCGAGGCTGCGGTGGCCGGGAGCGGCCACTGCACTCCAGTGTGGGCGACAGAGTGAGACTCCAGCTCCAAACCATAACAGAAAATAGCCAGGTTCCGTGACTCAGCCTGTAATCCTGCGATTGAGGAGGCTGCGGGGAGAGGACAACCTAAGCCCGCGGGTTCGAGACCCACCTGGGCAACTTGGGGAGTCCTCCTCTCTACAATAAATCAAGAAATCAGCCGGGTGTGGACGCACATGCCTGGAATGCCAGCCCTCGGAAGGCTGAAGCGGAAGGATCAATGGAGCCCAGCAGGTCGAGGTTGCGGTGGCCGGAGAGGCCACTGCATTCCGGTGCGGATCACAGAGTGAGACTCCAACTCAGCCCAGAGCCCACGGTACAGAGAAATGTGAACTGTTATTTGCTGGAGTGGAACCATGGCCTTAAGAACATTTTACTGAAACCTGCTAGTTATTAATGATGAATGCTTCTTTGCCTTAAATGGTGGACAACCAAAGTCTTCGACAACCAAAATATGAAATTCAAATTTCCAAGTGTAAATTATATTCAGATGAAAAAACATGCAGTAATTTCCATAAAAATTGTTGTACTCTGTGCCAGGTAACAGCAGTTATCTCAATCTACCCTGTACAATTGTGGAGATGGGGGGGAATCTAAGCTAAGGGATATCAAAACATCGTAGATATATGCTTCATCTTCTTCTTTCTGACCTGTCTTCCTCCTCCCATGTTTTTCCAACACTTTTCACTTTTTGTAAAATTATGTACTCAAAAGTGAACAATTTAAACCTGAATTTCAAAAGTGAACAAACACAGTTTAGCAGA
>NW_007182251.1:0-804 GCF_000164805.1 Carlito syrichta
CAACCATAACAGAAAATAGCCAGGTTCCGTGACTCAGCCTGTAATCCTGCGATTCAGGAGGCTGCGGGGAGAGGACAACCTAAGCCCGCGGGTTCGAGACCCACCTGGGCAACTTGGGGAGTCCTCCTCTCTACAATAAATCAAGAAATCAGCCGGGTGTGGACGCACATGCCTGGAATGCCAGCCCTCGGAAGGCTGAAGCGGAAGGATCAATGGAGCCCAGCAGGTCGAGGTTGCGGTGGCCGGAGAGGCCACTGCATTCCGGTGCGGATCACAGAGTGAGACTCCAACTCAGCCCAGAGCCCACGGTACAGAGAAATGTGAACTGTTATTTGCTGGAGTGGAACCATGGCCTTAAGAACATTTTACTGAAACCTGCTAGTTATTAATGATGAATGCTTCTTTGCCTTAAATGGTGGACAACCAAAGTCTTCGACAACCAAAATATGAAATTCAAATTTCCAAGTGTAAATTATATTCAGATGAAAAAACATGCAGTAATTTCCATAAAAATTGTTGTACTCTGTGCCAGGTAACAGCAGTTATCTCAATCTACCCTGTACAATTGTGGAGATGGGGGGAATCTAAGCTAAGGGATATCAAAACATCGTAGATATATGCTTCCTCTTCTTCTTTCTGACCTGTCTTCCTCCTCCCATGTTTTTCCAACACTTTTCACTTTTTGTAAAAGTATGTACTCAAAAGTGAACACTTTAAACCTGAATTTCAAAAGTGAACAAACACAGTTTAGCAGATTCGTGCTCTCCAACAGTACATTGAAGAGTTTATGAAATGTGCCTTTCG
>NW_007182252.1:0-758 GCF_000164805.1 Carlito syrichta
CGATTCAGGAGGCTGCGGGGAGAGGACAACCTAAGCCCGCGGGTTCGAGACCCACCTGGGCAACTTGGGGAGTCCTCCTCTCTACAATAAATCAAGAAATCAGCCGGGTGTGGACGCACATGCCTGGAATGCCAGCCCTCGGAAGGCTGAAGCGGAAGGATCAATGGAGCCCAGCAGGTCGAGGTTGCGGTGGCCGGAGAGGCCACTGCATTCCGGTGCGGATCACAGAGTGAGACTCCAACTCAGCCCAGAGCCCACGGTACAGAGAAATGTGAACTGTTATTTGCTGGAGTGGAACCATGGCCTTAAGAACATTTTACTGAAACCTGCTAGTTATTGATGATGAATGCTTCTTTGCCTTAAATGGCGGACAACCAAAGTCTTCGACAACCAAAATATGAAATTCAAATTTCCAAGTGTAAATTATATTCAGATGAAAAAACATGCAGTAATTTCCATAAAAATTGTTGTACTCTGTGCCAGGTAACAGCAGTTATCTCAATCTACCCTGTACAATTGTGGAGATGGGGGGAATCTAAGCTAAGGGATATCAAAACATCGTAGATATATGCTTCCTCTTCTTCTTTCTGACCTGTCTTCCTCCTCCCATGTTTTTCCAACACTTTTCACTTTTTGTAAAAGTATGTACTCAAAAGTGAACAATTTAAACCTGAATTCAAAAGTGAACAAACACAGTTTAGCAGATTCGTGCTCTCCAACAGTACAGTTGAAAGGAGTTTATGAGATGTGCCTTTCGG
>NW_007182253.1:0-778 GCF_000164805.1 Carlito syrichta
CAGCTGACTAGCAAGCTAGCTTGCTGACCTAACTGCCTGAGTACCTAGTTGAAATAACTAGATGCCCAGCTGTCTAGCCATCTGAGTTAACTAGCTTTTTAACTAGCTAGCGAGCTGGCTAGCCAACTGACTTATCTAGGTAAATTAACTAGCTAACCAGATGGCTAGCCAGCTTACTTACCTAGATAGCTACCATGATAGGCAGCTAACTAGCTAGCTGACTTAACTAACTGACTTAACTAGTTAGTCATCTGACTTAACTAGCTGACTTAAATATAAAGCTACTTAGCTAGCCAGCTAATTTAACTAGCTGACTTAGCTAGCTAGCAACCTAGCTAGCCAGTTGCCTGACCAGTTGACTTAACTTGCTGACTTAACCTGCTAGACACCTGGCTATCCATCTGACTTAACTGACTTAACTAGCTAGCCAGTTGGATGGTCTACTGAATGAAATAGCTGACATAACCAGCTAAACAGCTGGTTTTGAGCTGACTAAAGTAGCTAGCTAACTAGGTAGCCAACTGGGAAGTCAGCTGAATTAATTACCTGACTTAACCAACCAGCTGGCTGGCTAGGCAGCTAACTTAACTAGCTTACTACCTGGCAAGCCAGCTAGCTAGCTGACTTAGCTAGTTGACTTAACCAGTTAGCCAGCTGGTTAGCCAGTTGACTAAACTAACTGATGTAACTAGATAGCTAGTTGGCTAGACAGCTGTTTTGACTAGCTCTTTACCTAGCTAGGTAGCTGGCTAGCCAGCTACTTAACTAGCTGACTTAA
>NW_007182254.1:0-998 GCF_000164805.1 Carlito syrichta
GGGCTATTCTCTGCACTGTTTTGCTAGGGGGAGCAACAAGCACCTGGATGTCTCCTGTGTGATCCGAATCCACCATTCCAGGAGTAACGGAAATTCCTTGTAAAGACATGGAACTTCTGCCTAATATTATACCCACTATTCCTTCCAGGAGAGGGCCCTTTACTCCCATAGGAATTGGGGTCACTGGAACATCTGGAGTTAATATTGTTGCGGTGGAGGAACACAAGTCCAGTCCTGTACTCCCTGGGGTGGCTCAGATGAGTTCTGTGATGGAGCAGAAGGAAGGAATGGGTTCATGGTGGTGGCTGTCCCTATTGTTATCTGGGGCCGGGGCTGGCCCTCTGGAAGTTTTCCTGAGCCGAGTTTGGCTTGCTGTTGATTTAAAGGAGTGTCATTTTTATGAAATTTAGGTAGGCATTCTCTAGCCCAATGAAAGCCTTTTTGGTATTTGGGACATAAGGTTTTTGGTCGAGTAACCCCAGTAAGTGGTGATGGTATGCTGTGTAAGCCGACCATACCTTACTTCACTGGAAAATCTGTTAATGTGTCCGACTTGACCATAGATAAAGCAAGAGTGTAATGAGATATTCTTTTGCTTATTATTTACATCCTTTTACTTATATTACTTATATATTGTTTATGTATTACTTATAATATTTTTATTATATATTGTTTATATTGCTTATATATTACTTACATTATTTATATATTGCTTATATTGCTTATATATATTGCTTATATTACTTATATTACTTATATTATTTACACATTACTTATATACTTTTGCTTATGTTACTTATGCTATTTATTTTACTTATATTACTTATGCATTACTTATATATTTTTGTTTATTATTGCTTGAGCTCTCTGCATTCCTATCAGAAAAGGAAAAGTGTAACTAAGTTCAGGCTTTATTTCAGTATTCTCAACTTTTAAAGGAAATCCTTAGAAAGAGGTGCAGTAAGAGGTAACATTAAGCTTAGTGGGGCAGTTTCTAC
>NW_007182255.1:0-719 GCF_000164805.1 Carlito syrichta
AAAACATCAGAATCACACACAGATCTCAACTTTGTATGGTGTGTTCACAGGGCTACTGGCTTTAGAGCCAGGAAAAATGGGATTGGGCAGAAAGAAATGTCCTTGGGTGAGGATGTGTACCTGGACATTCTTGGTGGAATGTCCTCATTGCTGATTCAGAGGGTTGGACTTCCTGGGGATCATTTCTCACCTCAGAGAGGACAACTGGCATGAATCTGGCCAGAGAGCCACAGGAACTCCCTCAACAAAGTGGGGATAGCCAAGGGGGGGTTGAGTCTGGAAGGTGCCAAACTTGGGGGACCCTCATATGTGGGAGGGCCGGGGGGGAAGGGTTGAGGGCAGAAAGTTTGCAGGAGAATTTCTTTCTTTTTCTTTTTCTTTCTTTCTTTCTTTCTTTCTTTCTTTCTTTCCTTTCTTTCTTTCTTTCTTTCTTTCTTTCTTTCTTTCTTTCTTTCTTTCTTTCTTTCTTTCTTTCTTTCTTTCTTTTTCATTTGAAGTCTCACTCAGTCGCCCAGACTGGAGATAAGTGGCTGCTCACAGTCACCGCAGCCTTGACTTGTGGGGCTCCAGCAATCCTTATGCCTCAGCCTTCTGAGTAGCTGCACCTAAGGGGGAAGCTACCAAGCCCAGTTAATTTTTGATTTATTGTAGAGATGAGGTCTCGCCATGTTGCCCAGGTGGGTCTCAAACCCACGGGCTCAGGCAATTCACTCACCTCG
>NW_007182256.1:0-819 GCF_000164805.1 Carlito syrichta
CCTTTCTTTCTTTCTTTCTTTCTTTCTGTCTTTCTTTTTCATTTGGAGTCTCACTCAGTCGCCCAGAATGGAGTTAAGTGGCTGCTCACAGTCACCGCAGCCTTGACTTGTGGGGCTCCAGCAATCCTTATGCCTCAGCCTTCTGAGTAGCTGCACCTAAGGGGGAAGCTACCAAGCCCAGTTAATTTTTGATTTATTGTAGAGATGAGGTCTCACCATGTTGCCCAAGTGGGTCTCAAACCCACGGGCTCAGGCAATTCACTCACCTCAGCTGCCCAAAGTGCTGGGATTACAGGCTGAGCCACCGAGCCTGGCTTTTCTTTCTTTCTTTCTTTCTTTCTTTCTTTCTTTCTTTCTTTCTTTCTTTCTTTCTTTCTTTCTTTTTCTTTCTTTCTTTCTTTCTTTCTTTCTTTTCTTTCCTCACTAGGTTTCCCAGGCTGCTCTAAAAACTCCCAACTTGGGTCACATTCTTGTCCTGGGCCTCGAACCTACTGTGATCAAAAGCTTTCAGTTTGGTCAACATCTTGGTCTTCCTGCCTAATCTTGAACTCTGGGCCGGATATGATCCTCCAACCAAGGCCTGCCCTCACCCAAGATTTTCTGGGTTTTTCTTTGGTTCAAGGTGGGGGCTTGCTATGGTGCTCAGCCTGGTCGCGAGCTCCCAGGTTCTGCCCATCTTCCTGTATTGGACACCCCAACTGCTGTGGAGAAATGCGTAAGTCGACCTGCCGTTCCTGTGCACCTGAGGGTTTGAGAGTCACACTCTCTCTTTCCATCATGCAGCCCTCATGGAGGAGGAGCAGGTCCTCCCTGGAGAAC
>NW_007182257.1:0-864 GCF_000164805.1 Carlito syrichta
ATTCATAAATGAAAACGGCACAGCATGCGTAGTCCTTTCTCGGTTAAAACGCAATAGGGAAAAATCATTTAGAATTCTCCCGATAAAGAAATAATGCCTTCCTGCTCATAACTGTGGAGCACGTAGGTCACTCTTTGGGTCACGATGCATTGCAGATTTCTCTCCGTGAAACACGGACGTTTCACTCTCGTAAGCAAAGGTGCTCTATGGAAAGGAAAGCAAATCAAGGGGAAAGAGTGACAATGAGGTATTACAACAGGCAGCAGTGAAGAATAAGACTCATAGTAAAGAGATATCAGAGCAGCACACATTTGGAACAGACTTAACCGAAGAAGATGCCTATTCTCTACAGTCCTAAGAAAGGCTATTCCGAACAGCAATCCACGGAGCAGTTGGTTTCGCATGACAGGAAAAGTTCTCAACAAAGAAGACAGGAATTCTCCAGGGTCACACATAATGCTTTCACACAAGTAACTGTGAATGTCTCGGGTGACTCATTGTGGCACAGTGGAGTTGAGCATTCCTGAATGTTTCAGGCTGACAAGCCACACAGGCAAAGCAGTCACCCTGTAGAGCGTAATAAACATGAAAGGGAGCACGTGAGAATCAGGAATTTCGGCATACGAGAATGCCTTAGAGAACTCAGGGCCACATAATGACAGGGCATCCCACTTTTCACACTGCATTTTCCAAGGGAGATTAGCATTGAAAACAAGTTCCATGAAGTCAGTTGGCTCTTTTTGGTCAGTGCGTTTGGCAGAGCCATTGTGTTTGGTACAACACACAAATTGAAAAGGAGAAACATTTCAGAATTGCACCCAGTGAATTCACCAAGTATGCATTCTTACTCTACGGTGGAGTTAC
>NW_007182258.1:0-762 GCF_000164805.1 Carlito syrichta
AAGAAACTACACAACAGTCAGTAAAAATACAAAATGGCAGTAGTAGGTCCTCACATAGCAATCATTACTTTAAATGTAGTGAAGTAATTTTTTCAGTCAAATGACATAGTGGCTGAGTTGATTATAAAAAAAAAAAAATCTAACATGTATTGCTACAGGAGACTCTCTTTAGCCTTTAGAACACACATGAAACTTAAGGGATATAAGTAGATATTGCAGCAAATGCTAAACAAGAGAGCAGGTATAGCTATCCTTACATCAGACAAATCAGACATTCAATTAAAATCTGTCATGAGAGAAAAGTAGGTCATTGTATAATGATAAAGGGGTCAAGTCATCCTGAGGCCATAACATTTGTAAATGTATATTAATTCAACAATGGAGCGCCTAGATATGTAAAGCAAATAGTAACAGAACTGAAGGAAGAAATATACAACAATGCAATACTGGGATTTCATTATCTCACTTTCAACAATGGATAGATCATACAGGCAGTAAATCAATAAGGAAACAGTAGGCTTGAATAATACTATAGATCAAACACATACAGAAGATTTTATCCATCAGCAATGGAATACAAATTTTTCTTAAGGGCACAAGAAACATTCTTTAGAATAGATCACTTGTTAGGTCACAAAGCAAGTTTTAACAAATAGAAGATTGAAATAATCTCAAGTGTCTTTTCTGACAGCAATGATAAGGAAGTAGAAATCAATAACAGAAAGAAATGTAGAAAATTACAAATATGTAAAAATTAAACTA
>NW_007182259.1:0-4918 GCF_000164805.1 Carlito syrichta
TGCGCGCTACCACACCTGGCTAATTTTTTTTTTTTGTATTTATTGTAGAGATGAGGTTTCACCAAGTTGCCTAGGCGGATCTCGAACCCGCATGCTCAGGCAATCCACTCACCTCAGCCTCCCATGGCACGGGATTACAGACTGAGCCACCGAGATCGGCTTAGTATTAATTTTTAAAAGATCAATCATAGTTTATTGAGACCAAAAAAACAACTTCCAACTTTTTGCCATTGTGGAACATAGAAACAGTAATGGAAGTTTTAAAAATTTCAAATGTTATTAACTGCTGAACTGCTCAAAAATACCATTTTTTAAGGGGCTAGTGGAATGAAGCAATAGATGGAAATTTACTACTTGTATTTTCCAGAAAGTATATCATGGGGATAACTTAAATAATCTCCCCTTTGTAAAATTATCCTGAAATTTATAACATTATCAGGATGCAAGTTAAGTGAAGATTCCATTGCTACATAAAAAACTTTTTAAACTAAACATAAACATTTATAATTCAAAACTATTTTGAGGAGGCACCCTCCGTGTTTCATAGTTTTGACAGTATGGTTATGTGGTGGCTCAATGAGTCTGTGCAGCCTCTCCTGTCTATCTTTGGATAGAGGTGTCCAGGGACCAAAGATGAACAGCACAACATGGCCCTGGTAGGACGCCTGCTTTTCGGGGAGAGTCGATCCACTCAAGCTTCCTTGAGGGGGAGACAGTCTGACCACCAAGAAGGAAGGGGAGTGAGCCCCTCCTGTCTCAGTGGAAGCAGCATCCCATGTCAGGGTCAGGGAGCGAATGTTCTGTGCCAAATGCTCTGTCTGGACTATCAAATGCACGAGGATGCCCTTATAGAAAGTTGATTTTAATCACTGTTTCGGTTACTCTTTTTTTCAGATTTCTACCCCTTGTTTGGGGACAATGAGGTTTCTTTTTGGCCTCCTGAGTCCTCAACCAATGAGAAAGAGCTTTCTGTCCAAGGAGCAGAATCTGGATTTGAGAAGAAGAAAGGATTCTTTCCAGCTTCCAGCTTTTCTGGTGGCTTTTGTTTTCTGTTTTCCACGAGTGTTGGCAGAGTACTGATTTTTCCTTCCACCTTGCGTGTTTAGCTGTGTGAATTCACTGCGTCTGTCCATTTCTTACTGGCTCCAAAAGAACAGAACCATTCCTCAGCACAGTCTCCATCTCCTGGTTTCAAGTTGTCTCCTATGTTCTCTCCTGTCAGGGATGCTCCAGTTCTTTCATCTTTAGCAAAAGTCAGCCTGGGGAGTCTGAGAATTTCTTCAGTTGCCTGTGATCACTTTAACTATGGTTTAGTTCTTCCATTTCTGTTCTGGTGAGTTCAGTTTCTTCTTTAAGAGCTTGGATCTTTCTTGAAGTCACGGACGTGTGCTCTTCTGAATCTGAGCCGCTGAGGTTCTTCTTTCCCAGCTTGTTTACTGTAAAGCACATATGGACAAAATCACAAGGTGGAATGTGTCCAGGGCATTGGACGCTTCTGGGCTTTTGTATTTTTCCATCATAGCCTGAAACTTGAGGAGACCTCTGCATTTTACTAGAACAAGTGCTGAACTAACTGCTAATGGTGGGTTCATCTCCCTGTATAAAAATCTTTCTTTCCCTGACTAAAAAGTTCTGTGTAAAATCGATAAAACTATTTCTTTTACTTTTTGGAGACAAGGTCTCACTCTGTTGCCTAGGTTGGAGTGCAATGGTACAAGCATAACTTTCTGCAGCCATGAACTCCTGGACTCAAGGGATCCTCCCCTCTCGGCCTCCTGAGTACCTGAGACCACAGGCACATGCCACTGTACCGGGGTGATTTTAAAATCTTTGAGTAGTGGTGGGGTCTCCTTATGTTTAACAGGCTCGACTTAACTCTGTCCATAACGCGACAGGACAGAAGCAGCTGTGCTTGGGTCCTTTAGACTTTGCCCTATGTGCCTCTTCACCTGACTGTTCATTTGCATCCTTGAGAACATCCGTTATATCACGGTGCGGGGGTCCAGCCCCGCAAGGTCGTGGGTTTTTCTGAAGGAGAGACGGATAGGCGAAAGACGAAGATAATATACTCGGACACCTGCTTCCTGAACAGATGAAAATTTAATGTTAGTTAACACAGAGCTTTTATACCATTCGTAAAGGGGCAAGACAAAAAAAAAAATCCTTCACGTACATATGCTTTAAAAGTTACCACCATCTAGTGGTCTAGAAGCAACAAACAAGCCAAGAATCGTATAAACTTCAGACGAGTCTTATTCATAAAGCCAACAATGATACTTTTAGTCCAAAGTCCTGAAGTACAGTCCTTGAAATGTCTTAAGAAAGTTTCTTAGTGTACATTTCTTCGTGTGTCAGGAGTTTTCCCATCTTAGGCTTTTATGTCCTTCAGAGTGTTGTAATCGCCTCCCTTGTCCAGATGTCTTTGTTACTTTTCTTCTGTCCTGCAGTGCTTGTTTCTAAAAAGAACTCAAAAGAAGCTTTTAGTATTGTTTCCCAGACCCCCCAATGTTCCTTTCTGTCTTTAACTGATCTATCATAAAAGTGTCTGATTAGTATATTATGAGTTCAGTGGAAACCCACTTTATAAATGTTAACTTAGAGTTTTAACTATTGAATTAAGTGAAAACCTTAAAGATAATCTTTATCCTAAGTCAGTGAAAACAGTGTTATAAATCACCTACATAACTCCTATATAAGTGTTAGAACTTATAATGAGTTAATAATGAACTTACTATAAACTTGTGCTTCTAAAAAACCTTATGTCTAAACACTAAACTACATAATTCTAAATCAAATAAGGAGTGAATATACTTATATCATTTATTACTTAAGCAATATCTAGTAACTTATAACCAAGTGAAAGAAAGCATTCTTGATGTGCTTCAGAGTTTAACCCTTGCATATGTTAGAAAAGGCCAAGCGGCATAGTGGGAAAATGGAAAAATGAACCATGACATTCTCAGGGTAGCTGTGAGTACTTTGCATAAACATGCCATTTTCTTCTTCCACAACTGCACAGAATTCCTTGACGGTACCAAACAGCAAAGGTGGAAGAGAGAAGGGCCTGAGTTTCCCAGGCTCGCACTGTGGCCCGGGGTCTTCGGCCCACCAGGAGCCTGTCAATCAGGTGGGCCTCCAAGGCTGGCTCCCAACATCACAGGATACACCCTGGTGGAAATTGGAATTGGCACTAACCTGTTTGGAACGGGGTGCACTCCTAAAGCACCGGGATCACAGGTGTGAGTCACCATGCCAGGCTTAAAAAACTGTTAACACACTCGTTCCTCTCTCTTTGATATTCAGAAAGAGGAACACTTGATCTCATAGTCAGGTACTTCTTCCACAAAACTCTCAGCGTCTCCTGGGTTCACCAACAGCACAGATTCATAGCAGGAGGAAGCTCCTCCACAGGAGAAGAGTACAGAACTCCCCTTCTCTCTGTCCTGTCCAGGCTCCCTCTTCCCAGAGGGACCAACCTCCCCATCCTCTGCATTTATTTCTCCCTCTATCCAGAAAGCCTCTGCCCACGGCCTGTGTGGCAAGCACATGGCACTTGGAACCACTGGAAGGGCCTGGCACGATTGAGTGCTCAATGTGCCACGTCTGTGGATTGAATGAACGAGGGAATGAATGATGGGGTACAAAGCCATCACTGACTGTCCCTGAAGAGTCACACGTGAAGCTCTGCTGGATTAGATGGCTCCATTAGGAAAGCGTCAAACTCCATGGATGTAGCATGCGTAACTTTAGATGACCATGTACCATTCCTCGACATTCACCTTTGGACAACAAAGAGGGTCTCAAATTGTTGGAAAGCTAAATTCCCTAATGAAGATCTTTTCCGTAATCACATTTCCATAAATTTAGAAGCAGGCTACAACCACTAGACAACATGGTTCAGAGGGCTTCCAGGTGGATGGATGCACTTCAACGCCACTGGACAGAAGCAGCTGTGCTTGGGACCCCTTAGACTTGGGCCTATGTGCCTCTTCACTTGCCTGGTCATTTGCATCCTTAGAACATCCGTTATATCACAGGACACACCCTGATAGAAACTGAAATTGGCACGAACATGTTTGGAAGGGGGGTGTACTCCAACGCTGCCAAACTCCCCTCAATAAACTTTGGATCAGAAAATCGCCAAAACCCAAAGTGAACAATTACTCGGGAAATAGCAATGAAAACACAACACCTCAAAATTACAGTGCAATTGTTATAAAACAGAAACATTTGTAGCATTGAATTCTTAACATAACTAAAAATAAAAGTGTGAAAATGAACTCAACAAGTCAGCATACAGCTTAAAAAGTTAGAAATCACAAAGAAAAAAGAAACACAAAGAAACAGAGTGATGGAAATAATATGGGAACAAATTGCTTTAGCACTCAAAAAATCCAAAAGCTTGATAGATATATCAAAGAACTAACTATGGGGCCGCTAAGATTTTTTCTTCGGAGCAGAAAAGGCCGACATCCAAAGACGAAAATGAGAAAGAAAGAAAGAAAGTAAAACAGACAGTGGAAAACAACTCTTCAGAACCCACCTTTCAGAACGCTGTGCAGGGAAATGGAGAAAAAGGCAGCTGGCCAGGGCGGCTCCGGCCTGGACTCCTGGTTCACTCCTTCCCTTGGCCCGCCTTGCTCCCAAGGGAACAGCCCAGCCCCTCCTGATGTGGCCACCTGGTCTGCTGGGACATGAAACGGAAAGGTTCCATCTAGCCTGCAGGATGAACAGGACGCAGGGCTGGGTCTGGAGGTAGTGTGAGGATAGCGAGCCTAGGCTTGCTGGGTCCACCCCTTGGATGAACTTTCCGTACCGGGGAATTAGAGGCTATGCTTTGACCTTACTTGTACTTTTCTGTACCTAGATCTACTAAGAAAGATACTTTTTTACAAAGAGACCCGCTCTAGCTCTGAAG
>NW_007182260.1:0-409 GCF_000164805.1 Carlito syrichta
GAAATAGTAGCAATGAAAGCACAAGGCCTCAAAATCACAGCGCTAATTTTACTCAAGCAGGAAAATTCGTAGCCTTTAATTCTTAACATAATCAAAAATAAAAGTGTGAAAATGAACTCAACAAGTCAGCATATAGCATAAAAAGTTAGAAATCACAAAGAAAAAAGAAACACAAAGAAACAGAGTGATGGAAATAATATGGGAACAAAATGCTTTAGCACTCAGAAAATCCAAAAGCTTGATAGATAAATCAAAGAACTAACTATGGGGCAGCTAAGATTTTTTCTTCTGAGCAGAAAAGGCTGACATCCAAAGACGAAAATGAGAAAGAAAGAAAGAAAAAAAGAAACAGACAGTGGAAAACAACTCTTCGGAACCCACCTTTCAGAACGCTGTGCAGGGAAATGGA
>NW_007182261.1:0-825 GCF_000164805.1 Carlito syrichta
TGTGTACTCTAAAATCTATCCATATTATATATAAAGAGCACATTAACACTAACAACAAAAAATAGATAAATTGGGCATCATAAAATTTTTAAACTCTTGTGTATCAAAGGACACAATCAACAAAACAAAAACACAAACTACAGAATGGGAGGAAAGTTTTACAAATCACACATCTGAAAAGGAGCTGACATCAAGAATATGTAAATATTACAACTCAATAAAGCAATTGGTAATCCTTCCTTATCAAGGACAGTCTTCAGTGGTCTATGGTGGTCAGAACATGGTGAATACTTGTGTAGCTTGGTACCACTGCCTTGATTCCTGTTAAAACATCAGTGGTTTCAATAAATCCCTGCTGAAAAAATGAAGAGTAGCTCACTGATAGCAACTCTAAGAAAATAGAAATAATGTATAAGATGGAATACACTTTTACTCAGAAAATGTCTCCCAGTCAATATAAAAGATATATTTTATGTATACAAAAATATTTGAAAGCTGGCAATTTGTTTTCAGTAACTTTTTAAAAATGTCTTTTACTTGTTATAAAAAATTCCAAACGTGTTTATTTTCTATGTTACTTTTTGTGGAAACATTTGAAAGCCTTATTTTTCTAAACTTTTATTTCAACAGTTTTGGAGGTACAGATAGTTTTTAGTTACATGGCTGTTTTGCACAGTGGTGAAAAAGCAGCCTTTATCAATCAAGGATATGTTCAAGAATTTTCTTAGACGGCAGTATCGGCCGGGCTCGGTGACTCAGCCTGTAATCCCGTGCTTTGGGAGGCTGAGGCGAGTGGGTTTGCCTGAGTCCACGGGTTCAAGACCA
>NW_007182262.1:0-1242 GCF_000164805.1 Carlito syrichta
AAAGAGCACATTAACACTAACAACAAAAAATAGATAAATTGGGCATCATAAAATTTTTAAACTTTTGTGTATCAAAGGACACAATCAACAAAACAAAAACACAAACTACAGAATGGGAGGAAAGTTTTACAAATCACACATCTGAAAAGGAGCTGACATCAAGAATATGTAAATATTACAACTCAATAAAGCAATTGGTAATCCTTCCTTATCAAGGACAGTCTTCAGTGGTCTATGGTGGTCAGAACATGGTGAATACTTGTGTAGCTTGGTACCACTGCCTTGATTCCTGTTAAAACATCAGCGGTTTCAATAAATCCCTGCTGAAAAAATGAAGAGTAGCTCACTGATAGCAACTCTAAGAAAATAGAAATAATGTATAAGATGGAATACACTTTTACTCAGAAAATGTCTCCCAGTCAATATAAAAGATATTTTTTATGTATACAAAAATATTTGAAAGCTGGCAATTTGTTTTCAGTAACTTTTTAAAAATGTCTTTTACTTGTTATAAAAAATTCCAAACGTGTTTATTTTCTATGTTACTTTTTGTGGAAACATTTGAAAGCCTTATTTTTCTAAACTTTTATTTCAACAGTTTTGGAGGTACAGATAGTTTTTAGTTACATGGCTGTTTTGCACAGTGGTGAAAAAGCAGCCTTTATCAATCAAGGATATGTTCAAGAATTTTCTTAAGAACGGCAGTATCGGCCGGGCTCGGTGACTCAGCCTGTAATCCCGTGCTTTGGGAGGCTGAGGCGAGTGGGTTGCCTGAGTCCGCGGGTTCAAGACCAGCCTGGGCAAGACCTCATCTCTACAATAAATCAAAATTCATCTGGGCATGGTAGCGCACACCTGTAATTCCAGCTACTAGGAAGGCTGAGGCGGAAGGATAGCCGGAGCCCAGCAGGTCGAGGCTGCGGTGGCCAGGAGCGGCCACTGCACTCCAGTCTGGACGACAGAGTGTGACTCCAACTCAAAAAAAGAAAAAAAGAACGGCAGTATTTTTCCAAACTTACTCAAACTGCAGCTCACAAATAATCTTGAGTATCACTATGAGATATTTACTTAGTCAATATTTCACAGTTAATTAAAATGATTGCTCATTTTTATTTTCTTGAAAATATTTTTCTGTTTTTTTCTTGCTTCATGTTGCTATCAAGAATCATGAGGTGTCTCTTTATGAACAGATACTTCTCAAAGAAATTCAAGCGGCTAATAAACATATTAAAAATGTCAGCT
>NW_007182263.1:0-854 GCF_000164805.1 Carlito syrichta
TTTTTTATGTATACAAAAATATTTGAAAGCTGGCAATTTGTTTTCAGTAACTTTTTAAAAATGTCTTTTACTTGTTATAAAAAATTCCAAACGTGTTTATTTTCTATGTTACTTTTTGTGGAAACATTTGAAAGCTTTATTTTTCTAAACTTTTATTTCAACAGTTTTGGAGGTACAGATAGTTTTTAGTTACATGGCTGTTTTGCACAGTGGTGAAAAAGCAGCCTTTATCAATCAAGGATATGTTCAAGAATTTTCTTAAGAACGGCAGTATCGGCCGGGCTCGGTGACTCAGCCTGTAATCCCGTGCTTTGGGAGGCTGAGGCGAGTGGGTTGCCTGAGTCCACGGGTTCAAGACCAGCCTGGGCAAGACCTCATCTCTACAATAAATCAAAATTCATCCGGGCGTGGTAGCACGCACCTGTAATTCCAGCTACTAGGAAGGCTGAGGCAGAAGGATAGCCGGAGCCCAGCAGGTCGAGGCTGCGGTGGCCAGGAGCGGCCACTGCACTCCAATCTGGATGACAGAGTGTGACTCCAACTCAAAAAAAGAAAAAAAGAACGGCAGTATTTTTCCAAACTTACTCAAACTGCAGCTCACAAATAATCTTGAGTATCACTATGAGATATTTACTTAGTCAATATTTCACAGTTAATTAAAATGATTGCTCATTTTTACTTTCTTGAAAAGATTTTTCTGGTTTTTTCTTGCTTCATGTTGCTATCAAGAATCATGAGGTGTCTCTTTATGAACAGATACTTCTCAAAGAAATTCAAGCGGCTAATAAATATATTAAAAATGTTCAGCTTTGCTTATCATTAGAGGAATGCAAATCAAAACTACAATGAGAATC
>NW_007182265.1:0-863 GCF_000164805.1 Carlito syrichta
CCCATCTGGAAAATAGAGATAATATAGTTACCACTTCACAGCACCATCATGAGGGTTAACAGAAAAAATGTACGTGAAGTACTTGACTACATACTGTCTTAGTAAATGCAGTGCTCAAACCATCAACTGTCAGTAGGGAAAGAGAAGAAAATGCTCCCTGATGGAATTTTTCTGAGGTATTGCTGCTGCACAGAGACAGGCCAACCCAGGAGCAAGCCAGTGGGGAGCCAGCTGGGGATATCAAACCAAGGTTCACTCTGGGATCTGAGGTGTCCGGGGGAATATGCAAAGGAGCTTCCTGTGGTTAGACACTCTCACATAACTTCACACCCAGAATATCCTAGCACAAAGACCTGGAGATCAGCATTTGATTCTTATACTTACATAATGCCTCTCTCTGAAGAGCTTCTCACAGTTACCTTCATTTACTAAGTGCTTATTTACTGGGTGCCTACTATGTAACAGGCACCATGTTAGGTGCATCAGAATTAAAAGTGAAGAAGCAGCCCTACCCTCAAAGGGCTCTTGAACAGATTTAATACAGTGGAAGGGGGGAGGAGCAGAGTAGGGCACCTTCTTTCCCATTCCACTGGTAGAGAATCTAAGTCTCCAAAAGTGAAATAATTCAAAAGATCTACCCTTAAGCCATATACCTTACCTATAGACATTACAGTGGATCTTTAGAGAAACAACGATGCCAGTCTAAAGTTATCCTCCAGGGCAGTTCTCTGCCATGTACAAAAGCCTTCAAAGTCTAGAAATATGAGGCTTGCTCAATAGCTCAAATACTCAAGTGGCATAGTCTGGACTTGAACCCAGTTCTGATACACATTTCTTACTCCCTCGACGTACTCACCATCCCT
>NW_007182266.1:0-1116 GCF_000164805.1 Carlito syrichta
AAAAATGAAAAATGAATAATGTTGGAAAAATCATGAAAGAAAGAAGCATTGCGTATGTTTATACTGTTAGAAAGTGTGAGTTAGGTTTTAAATTGTGAAACACTTTGGGGTTAGCTGTACATGTGCTAACAGCCTACAGTATAGAAACTGCAATCTTAGGAATACATTGGAGAGAAATCATTCCCCTGTGTAATGAAAAGACATGGACTATAACAGTTATGTCATCATAGTTTCTTAGCTACGGTCTCGAAAACATACAAATGTTCATCCACAAGTTTCAAAAACATATGTGAGGGCCATCAGAAAATGACGAAAAATGAATAATGTACAGTAACATGGTTGCATGTAGAAAACCAAATTGTTATCAAAACCAAATTCATGCTTATCATGATATGACCTCATGTACTGCGATAAAAGAAGTAAAACAAGCTACTTTTTTGGAAATACATACAACTATGCTAAAATGAGGTTAAAATATAATACCCTGATAATTAACTTAATATTTACCTTCACCTAGATGCCAGAGATTTAGTTTCTTTAGCGAGATAGTAAGCATAAAAGAACAATTTTATTATGATCTTATTAGGCTTCCTCCATTAAAAACTAAAGGTTATATGATTGCAAAATTAGAGAATGTAATTAAGAAACCTATACCCCTCTACTAATGAATATAGAAAAGGCCAAAATCAATTCAATTGCTCTTTCTAACAATAGGCAAAAATGTAGTGTTCAATTTAACTTGGTTTTCGCTAAGATTTTTTCATGCCTGTGTTCATCAGTGAGATTTGTCTGTGGTTTTCTTTGTTTTTTCTTTGCGTGTGTCTGTCTTGTTTTGCTATCAGAGTAGTTCTGGGCTCATATAGTCAGTTGGGAATTATTTCTTCCTCTTCGATTTTTGTGAAGAGTTGAAATTAAACTTATATTTGCCTTTCAACTGCTTGGAAAAATTCGACTGTGAAGCCATCAGGCCCTAGGCTCTCTTTTTCTCCCTCTCTCTTTTCTTTATCTTGTTTTCTGCTTGTTTTGTTTCGTTTTGTTTTTTGAGTTGGGCTCCCCATCTGTTACAGGCTGAAGGGCAGTGCACTGACCATTCTTCTGCTTTGGGATCCTCTGTTT
>NW_007182267.1:0-1024 GCF_000164805.1 Carlito syrichta
CAGAGATTTAGTTTCTTTAGCGAGATAGTAAGCATAAAAGAACAATTTTCTTATGATCTTAGTAGGCTTCCTCCATTAAAAACTAAAGGTTATATGATTGCAAAATTAGAGAATGTAATTAAGAAACCTATACCCCTCTACTAATGAATATAGAAAAGGCCAAAATCAATTCAATTGCTCTTTCTAACAATAGGCAAAAATGTAGTGTTCAATTTAACTTGGTTTTTGCTAAGATTTTTTCATGCCTGTGTTCATCAGTGAGATTTGTCTGTGGTTTTCTTTGTTTTTTCTTTGCGTGTGTCTGTCTTGTTTTGCTATCAGAGTAGTTCTGGGCTCATATAGTCAGTTGGGAATTATTTCTTCCTCTTCGATTTTTGTGAAGAGTTGAAATTAAACTTATATTTGCCTTTCAACTGCTTGGAAAAATTCAACTGTGAAGCCATCAGGCCCTAGGCTCTCTTTTTCTCCCTCTCTCTTTTCTTTATCTTGTTTTCTGCTTGTTTTGTTTCGTTTTGTTTTTTGAGTTGGGCTCCCCATCTGTTACAGGCTGAAGGGCAGTGCACTGACCATTCTTCTGCTTTGGATCCTCTGTTTTATTTTACACAAAACTATATGCTGAGTCATAAATTGAGTGAATGATGAGTCTTCACTCTTCTAGGGATATCTGGTGCAGGCTGATTACATAAAGAGGTTACAGTTATGAAAATGGCTTAGGTAATCCTATGATCGCAAGCACAGCATTAAGTAAATACTAAAGACACCACTGGATGGAAATCAGTGCGAAAATCCAAATTTTTTTACTGAAAAAAATTAAAGACGTCTTTTATTCTCAGGTAAGTGTTCTAATGCTTTCAAATATATCATCCATATTACTTCCCATAATTTAAAAGAAGGCCATTCCTATCAAGCTTTCCCATTTTCTTTCCTTGCTGCTCCTCCCTATTTCCTCAACCACAAAGGGTCAAAGGCCCCACTGTCAAGTGATTCGAGCCTGTGTCCTGATTAATTTTCCTACATGGGAGTG
>NW_007182268.1:0-1082 GCF_000164805.1 Carlito syrichta
ACAATAGTGAATTCATATGAAATTTAAAACAATCATGAAGAGCCGAAAGAATCCTTATCAAAAGGTACAAAGCAGGAACTATCACTTTCCGCATTTGAAACTTTAGTATAAGTTTACAATAATCCAAACAGCCTGCTATTGGTACTAGAAAAGGTCCATAGGCTGATGGGTCAGGACAGAGAGCGAAATCCTCAAATTCTCACCCAACTCATCTTTGAAGGAACCTCCGGGACCCAATGGGGAATTGAGAACCTATTCAGTACATGTTGCTGGGAAAAGTCTGACTACATGAACAAGATTCAAACAGGACCCCTCACTATCACCATACACATTAACTCTCAATGGATCAAAGACCTAAACGTAAAACACCAAATTGTAATCATCACAGAAACACAGGAGACTCCTTTATGAAAACTGGAACCGGCAGCTACTCTCTTCAGATCCCTCAATACCCATAATTTAAAAAGAATGTTAGACACTTGGGATCGTACCAAACAAATTAACTTCTCCAAAATACAAGACACCATCAAAATACCAAGCACACAGCCCCCGAATGGGACAGACTATTCTCCAGCTATGTATCTGACAACGTGATAACATCTGTGAGCTACAAGAAAATCAAACAGTCAGAAAAAGAGACAAACAATCCCGTTAAAAAGTGGCAAAAATACATGATTGGACACTTCAAATAGAAGAGATGTGGGAAGCTAGGAGACACATGAAATCGTGCTCAGCCTCACTCATCATCAGAGAAATGCAAAGGAAAACCACATTGAACTACCACTTAACCCCTGTAAGAACGGCCTTCATTAATAACACAAACAATATCAGATGCTGGAAAAGATTTGGGGGAAAAAAATGCTTCTGCACTGCATGTGGACTGAAAAGTAGAGCAACATCTTTGGAAATCAGTGTGGCGGTTTCTAAAGGGACAAGAAATTGACCTACCATGTGACCCTGTAATTCGCCTGTAGGGAATAAACCTGGAGGAACTCAGATCTTTTACAGAAAGATATCTGCACAAGCATGCTTATTGCAGCTCTAATCATATTTGAAAAAAACCTGATACCAACCATGTCGCA
>NW_007182269.1:0-761 GCF_000164805.1 Carlito syrichta
TATCATCACAGAAACACAGGAGGACTCCCTTTATGAAAACTGAAACCGGCAGTACTCTCTCAGATCCCTCAATACCCATAATTTAAAAAGAATGTTAGACACTTGGGATCGTACCAAACAAAATAACTTCTCCAAAATACAAGACACCATCAAAATACCAAGCACACAGCCCCCCGAATGGGACAGACTATTCTCCAGCTATGTATCTGACAACGTGATAACATCTGTGAGCTACAAGAAAATCAAACAGTCAGCAAAAGAGACAAACAATCCCGTTAAAAAGTGGCAAAAATACATGATTGGACACTTCAAATAGAAGAGATGTGGGAAGATAGGAGACACATGAAATCGTGCTCAGCCTCACTCATCATCAGAGAAATGCAAAGGAAAACCACATTGAACTACCACTTAACCCCTGTAAGAACGGCCTTCATTAATAACACAAACAATATCAGATGCTGGAAAAGATTTGGGGGAAAAAAATGCTTCTGCACTGCATGTGGACTGAAAAGTAGAGCAACATCTTTGGAAATCAGTGTGGCGGTTTCTAAAGGGACAAGAAATTGACCTACCATGTGACCCTGTAATTCGCCTGTAGGGAATAAACCTGGAGGAACTCAGATCTTTTACAGAAAGATATCTGCACAAGCATGCTTATTGCAGCTCTAATCATATTTGAAAAAAACCTGATACCAACCATGTCGCACTACAAAGCTGGAATGGATAAAATGAATGTGGAATGTTATGCATCCCTGACAAGG
>NW_007182270.1:0-1137 GCF_000164805.1 Carlito syrichta
ATTCTTACATAAATGCTGAATGTTTTATTCTGCACAAATTGAAACGTGTTGAGATTCCAGACGTGTATCATCCTAAGTCAACTTCACATGGAGGATCAGAGTACCTATGTGGCTATTCAGAAGACAGAAGGCATAATAAATCTTAACGATGTCAGAAGAAAAACTGTAGAATAATTTAACATATCTTTTTCCTTTCTTAAAACTTTTGTACATATTCTTGTGACACGCTGTATTTTCTGCTGGTGAATGTTAATTTAAACTTATAGATATGCAAGCCCTACTCCAAAGGTTCCCCTGCCTATTGGAAGGAAATATAAAATGATATTTCCCTTGTATTTTAAACCAATTTCTATTTTTCAAAGTGTATTTCCACTGAATCCCCGAGGATTTTCTCTACCTAAGACATAATGGCGTACTCTGCAACAATGTCTCAGATTAATGTGATACTTTTTACCGACAAGCCTTGAAAATCATGCACACACACAAAAAGAGACCACTGGAGCCCTATGTTTAGAAACCAAAATAACATGGAGATTTCGAAAGAAGAATATGGGATCCTCATTCATATAAAAATTTAGATAATCGAAAATTCTAGAAAACTGACTTTGATGTTACTGAAGCGATGTTCAAATCCTGAGAGACAAATGGCTCAACGGCTGGAAAATAATAGGAAAAACATGCAGAAGTGTCTAAACTAGAGAAAGTGATGACATATGATTAGGTTGTGCTATGACCAAACTCCAACAAGTCTCTGTGACCATAGTAATGAAAGACTACATCGTGGGGAACCCCTCAGGGACCTCCCACTGTGGGAGCTTTTCTGTCCTCTCAATAACTTCTGCGTGAAAACAAAAAGACTACATTGCCCACTGGATCCTAGGACGGCCACTTACCCGTGCAGACGTTTTCGGATAGGTGTGAACACCTTGCTTCCTTCAATTCTTGGGAATGAAAATCCACCATATCTTCCGCTCTTGTCAGAGCACTGTACATAAATCCTTGATACTGAAGGCTTGCTCAGTCGTCAAGGTCCCGCCCATTATGATGTCACAGTTCTGAGGCTGATGTCCTGAATGGCAAGCTGACATGCTGGATTTCCTGACTTTGCTCACATCTTTTATTGAAAATTAGCCGTTT
>NW_007182271.1:0-797 GCF_000164805.1 Carlito syrichta
AACCGGATTCAGAAATACATCTCAAAAATCATCCACCATGACCAAGTAGGCTTCATTCCTGGCATGCAAGCCTGGTTCAACATTCATAAAACCATAAATGTAATTAAATACACCAACAGATGTCAAAACAAAAACCACATGATCATATCACTAGATGCAGAAAAAGCTTTTGATAAAATCCAGCACCCCTTCTTGATAAAAACCCTTGAACATCTAGGCATATGGGGAAATACCTCAAAATAGTAAAAGCCATCTACGAGAAACCCACAGCCAGCATACTCCTAAATGGACAAAAATTGGAACCAATTCCCCTGAAAACTGGAACTAGACAAGGATGCCCACTCTCTCCCCTCCTGTTCAACATAGTATTGGAAGTCCTGGCTACAGCAATCAGAGAAGAGGAGGCAATCAGAGGTATTCAAATAGGAAAAGAGGAAATCAAGTTATCTCTCTATGCAGATGATATGATGGTGTACCTTGAAAACCCAAGAGAATCTGTCAAAGGCCTTCTTACATTGATAAAAGCCTTTGGCAAAGTCTCAGGATACAAAATAAATGTACAAAAGACAATCACATTTCTCTACACCAATAATAAACAAACAGAAACCCAAATAAAAAACACAATTCCATTCACAATAGCCACAAAAAAAAATGAAATACCTTGGCATCTTCCTAACCAAAGACGTGAAAGACCTTTACAATGAAAATTACAAAACACTGCTCAAAGAAATCAAAGCTGACACGAACAAGTGGAAAAATATTCCATGCTCATGGATTGGAAGGATCAACATTGTGAA
>NW_007182272.1:0-502 GCF_000164805.1 Carlito syrichta
CCCTGAAGAACACAAATCACTCTATAAAAAAGATACCTGCACATGTATGTTTATCGCAGCGTTGTTCACAATAACAAGAACCTGGAAACAACCATGCTGCCCATCAAAAGAGGACTGGATTAAAAAATGTGGTACATGTACACGATGGAATACTATGCAGTCATAAAAAAGAACAAAATCATGAATTTTGCTGCAACCTGATGGAACTAGAGTCTGTAATACTGAGTGACCTCTCACAGAAACAAAGATCCGAATATCACATGTTCTCACTCATATAATGGACCTTGAACATCCAATGTAATACTATAAGAAAATGACTGATGGTACTGGGAAACTATGGGGGGGAGGGGGATGGGATTAACAGTAGCAAATATCTGTCAGGGGATGGGAAAACACCTCTTATCAACAGGGTGCCTGAATGTAACGTAATTTTACACCTAACCCTTAACTGTACCCCACAAAACCATAATAAAAAATACTGATTAATGGAAAAAAAAAATTT
>NW_007182273.1:0-728 GCF_000164805.1 Carlito syrichta
TAGCAATATCTGTCTGGGGCTGGGAAAACACCTCTTATCAACAGGGTGTCTGAATGAAACGTAATTGTACACCTAACCCTTAACTGTACCCCACAAAACTATAATAAAAATATTGATTAATTATTAAAAAAAAAAAAAAAAAAAAAAAAAAAGAAAACAGGGGCTTTCTACTCTCACCATAGAAATGAACCTTGTTAACCTTTCCTTATATAAAAATTTATTTAATATTTGAGATAAATTATATCGTGATTTATATTTTTTAAAAATTAACTGCAGTCACCATAATGTACACTAGCCCTTCAGCACTTACTCATTCTGTATAACTCAAACTTTGTACCCTTTGACCAACAATTTCCTATTTCTCCCATCTCCAACCACTGGCAATCACCATTTTACTCTGCTTTTCTATGAATTCAACAATTGAAACTTCTACGTGTAAGTGAAGTCATGCAGTATTTTTATCTTTCTGTGTCTAGTTTATTTCACTTAGCCTAGTGTTCTTCAGGTTCACCCATGTTGCAGCTAATGGCAGGATTTCCTTCTTTTTTAAAGATCAATAATATTCCATTGTTTATTCATTTATCCAATGATGGATATTTAGGTTGCTTCCATATCGTTGCTATTGCGAATAAATGGCCTATAATTTTTTTATCTACTCTATACTCATTTTATTTCTCCCATATATTGTTAAGGTCCAACCATTCACTCTTGCACTAATTTATAAAAGA
>NW_007182274.1:0-916 GCF_000164805.1 Carlito syrichta
ATCAAATAATTGAAAAATCATCCCCTTATCAACCTTTGCAAAGATCCTTCCTCTCTATGCAGCTATCTCCAAATACCAAATATTCCCACCCTCTTAGGCAGTAACCACCAGCCATCAGAACAGCTTCCTCCAACTTCTTCCATGATTTTTTCATCTCCTTTTGTCTTCAATTTCTTTGTGATTACAGATGTGGTTCTACAGAGTACAGGACTCCAAACACTCTATTGAAACAAGAATAAATGCTCTGTTGCATAGTTCAATCCTAATGTTTATGCTGTGGGGAAACCAGATGCATTCATGACTTTTCACACTTTGCTTTTTATCCTGCATTGGGTCAGATGCAGTGACTCTTCTCTATTATAAAGCATTTGGTTATCAGGTTCTATAAATACATTTGTTTTGAATAAAAATCAAGTCAAGCCAGTAAATAACACAAAAACGGGCAGCAATATTTGACCACAGCCCTGTCTTAGTGCCTCCTGAAACCAGGGTATTTCACAGGAGAATTGAAAATAGGGCCCCTTTAATCCTTGCTTCTTGCATTTCATTCAGTGAGTCAGAGAGTTTTTCAAAACTTATATGAAGACTCATACCTTGACCCCAAGTACTTTTCCTTCTGAAAAGGAAGTTTGGCGATTCAGACAAAAATTAACTTTCCTGTTTAAGAGAGTCTGAAGAAGCTGGGCTTGGTGGCTCAGCCTGTAATCCCACGCCTTTGGGAGGCTGAGGTGAGTGGATTGCCTGAGCCCGCGGGTTCGAGATCTGCCTGGGAAGGTGAGACCTCATCTCTACAATAAAATCAAAAAATTAGCCGGGCGTGGTAGCGCGCGCCTGTAATTCTGGCTACGCGGAAGGTGGAGGCGGAAGGATCGCTGGATCCCAGCAGATTGAGGCTGCGGTGGCCGAGAGCGGCCAC
>NW_007182275.1:0-790 GCF_000164805.1 Carlito syrichta
TTCGGGATCTTCTGAGTCCTGATATAGCCCTAAGTTGCCGTGTTTGGGTCTACTAAGTCAAGATATAGCATGAGAAGTGAGGTCACAGGTGTACAAAAAAGAGTCCTGTACATAAACTCAAGAATGAGTCCAAGGCCTGGCACTGAGATTAAAGAGTTTGATTCAACAATTCTTTTATGTCAAAGTCAATGTCAAAACACTTACACTTATAACAGCTTCATCAGACAAGAGAAAATTGGGGTTTCACTTACAGAATCATCTGACACCCTCAGTAATGAAAGGAAACAGAGGAATCCTAATCAATTTTCCTTTTTTAAATGGAAAGCTAAACTCTTGCCCATTTTTGAACTACTGTTCTATTCAGAGAACTATTATTCATAAGTTAAGTATCCATTTCTAAGTTCTTATGAACATCATGCAGGAGACAGCCATGGAGTACCCAAGCATTAAGCAAAAGTGCTGGCCTTGTGGTCTGCATCACTTCCCAGGGAATAAACCGGTTTTGCTCAGGCATCATAGAAGCATTACTGCAAATGCCACCAGCATTATTCAAAGCAGAATAAGCCACGTGATGCTCTCTGTCCATGTACTCTTGGCCTGTTATCCTTCCTTTCATCATTACTAATCTCTTAACTAGAACCTTTACAACTTTTTAAAGTCCAAGGTTTTACAGCAGCATTTTAAGGTAAGGAATTTTGAGAAAATAAGATTTAAAGACTCACTCTTTAATGAGAGTGAAAAAGAAAACCACAACTAGTAAGTATTTAGCAAAGAGCCAGGTGCAATGGTC
>NW_007182276.1:0-772 GCF_000164805.1 Carlito syrichta
CAAGCTAGATATTTAGCAAAAGAGCAGGTGCAATGGCCTGTAATCCCAACACTTTGGGAGGCTGAGGAGGGAGGATTGCTTAAACCCAAGAGTTCAAGGCCCGGAATGAGCTGTGATCATGCCACTGCATGCCAGCGTGGGTGAAAGAGTGAGACTGTTTCAGGGGGTGTGTGGGGAGAAACAGTATTTAACAGCTGAAGAAAATGCTTAATTCAATCATAGTTAAGTCTTAGCTACAAAACAAATTATTTGCTCATCTTGCTAAAAGAGGAAAATTGTTTTTTCTCCAACAAATAGTGGCAACTATAGTAGATATACCCTGAGTTGTTAGCTGAAGTTAATGTAGATAAACTCAACTGGCTTAAAACTAGTCATGTTTCAAACTCTTGATTTAATGTTTAAATCTCTAGTGAAATTTCAATGACAATTTTTTTTCTTCTCCCAAGCAGTAATCATAGTAAAAAAAAAAAAGCTACCAGATTGGTAGAACCAGTGACTCTCTTGCTTTGGGTGTACTGACCAGGTTTTAGATTTATGTATCAGGAAAGCTACACCCAAGACTTCCTGGGTTCAAGTTCCAGTTCCAGCTCACACAGCAACATGACACTGGGCAGGTTAACTACCCTTTACTTATCTGCAACAAAGGGATGATAACTGTACCTATTTCATAAAGTTGTTATGAAGATTAAATAAATAAAAACTTGATGAGGGTTCAGAAAAATTAAGGATGCCATGTGTGCTCAATAAATGTTCCTTGCATCATAGGTATTAG
>NW_007182277.1:0-738 GCF_000164805.1 Carlito syrichta
CTCTACAAAAAATTTAGAAATTAGCTGGACATAATGTACAGGCTACTCAGGAATCTGACACAGGAGGATCCCTTGAGCCCAGGACTTCAGACTGCAGTGAGTCATGATGGTACAACTGTATTCCATCCTGAATGATAGAGCAAAGCCTTCTCTTAAAAAATAATAATAATAACAATAATTCTATAATTTTTACTTAGATTGCTTTTCCTTAATGCATTCAGAAATCGGGTAATAAGTAATTTCTTGAGACCTATAGGTAACTTTAAAATCCCCAGTAAAATCAACTTATGATAGTGTTTTTACTGAGAAGATGACAAATAATTCAGTTAGGCAGTCTAGGTTCCAATGAGAAAAGCCCCATTGTGTCACTATTCAACCATATTCCTTTTATTCTCCTTGTCCCATCGCATCTTCTCTTTCTTTTTCTCCCTTTGTTTGCCTTTTTTTTAATGCTAGTTATTGGTAATATCTTTTCTGGTAGGTAATTGATTAAATAGATAACTCATATCATGGATACTTAGGAAAACTAAACTCAAAAGCAAGGAGTCTTATTTGTTGTGGGCATTCAAAGCAATACCTCCTTCTGAGACAGATGTTTGGCAACATGTATTAAAATTATTGACTGAACATTTCCACTCACTCTACAAAATACTTCTTAGCTCAGGTTCTTATAATTTCTCACTTGGACTTTGTTTCAGTCTGTTCGTTGTTACCATAACAGGGTATCTGAGACTGGGT
>NW_007182278.1:0-756 GCF_000164805.1 Carlito syrichta
GGACCACATTGGCCCTTCATCTTCCATTAGGTTTACTTCAGTAAATGGAAAACTTTAAGTCAGGGCATATTAATCAAGCTTCTTTTCTTAAAATGTAATTTAATTTAATTTAAAAATTGTGGGCTACAATTCAGGGTTAGGTATACCAATATTCATTGTGCAGATACCCTTTTTGATGAGGTGCACCCCCCTTCCCCCAACAGATTTCGACTACTGTCAATCCCAACTCCTCCCATCCCCCCCCTGCAGTTTCCCGCTGCTGTCAATCCTTTTCCTATAGTATTACAGTAGTTGTTCAAGGACCACTTATGAGTGAGAACATGTGATACTCAGTTCTTTGTTTCTATGAAAGATCACTGAGTATTATAGACTCTAATTCCATCCAGGTTGCTGTGAAGTTCATGATTTTGTTCTTCTTTATGGCTGTGTAATATTCCATTGTGTGTATGGACAACATTTTTTTAAAATCAAGTCCTCTTTTGATGGACAGTATGGTTGACTTCATGTTCTTGCTATTGTGAACAATGCTGCGATAAATACATGTGCAGGTATCTTTTTTTGTAGAGTAATTTCAGTTCTTCCAGGTATATTCCCAGTAAAGAGAATTGTGGGGTTAATCAAGCTTCTTTTGAGTCTCAGTTATGGACACCCATGACCCACCATGCATTTGGTATCTAGAGGCTTCAAGTCCTATAGCCGCATTAGATGTTCTTCAAAGCTAACCCCCTAAATGTTTTAAATGCTCTGCTTCAGTTC
>NW_007182279.1:0-804 GCF_000164805.1 Carlito syrichta
GACCTGTCTCCTCCTCCCATGTTTTTAAAACACTTTTCACTTTTGTAAAATTATGTACTCAAAAGTGAACAATTTAAACCTGAGTTCAAAGGTGAACAAACACAGTTTCGCAGATTCGTGCTCTACAACAGTACATTGAAGGAGTTTATGAAATGTGCCTTTCGGTGTGGAAGAGAGAGGCTCAAAGGTAGAAGTCACATACCCACTGTCCTATGCAGTGGGCCATGACTTGGCTAGGAGGATGTGGATCGACTTAAGGGTTACCATTTCAGCATCTCTTTCATCAGGATCCCTTGTTAATGGCGATTTCATTCCTTGCCTTTTCTCTTGGTGTTGGCACCGGGAGCGCATCTCCAACCGTCCTTTGTAACATTTAGTAGCCTTAACAAATCCTCCTTGCTCCTGTGGAAAGCTTCCTCATGTTGTTATTCAGAGGAACTGAACCAGTCAGTGGGACTGTGTTGCCTCATAGCACCCAGCTCAATGTTGGTTCAAAAGAGAAAAGATAGTAGTGAATTGAAGAAAAGGGAACACATGACAAGGTATATTCTCATAAAATCAAGTCTGCAGCCATTCAGGGGAGTAGAAGAGAGGACAGGGCAGAAACAAAGAGTAGATTGCCCATTGTGCCTTTGCTTCTAATGTTAAGATGCTGGGCTCTAGCATCCAGTGGCTGTGGAAGAAAAACTTGACCAATCACAGGTCCCAGTTATGAGTATGCTGTCGGAGGATAAAGAAGACTGTTTTCTGATGCTTTAGAATCAGCTTATGAGCGACTTGGCTTTAGCCAAAAGACTTTTCAGT
>NW_007182280.1:0-1059 GCF_000164805.1 Carlito syrichta
GAACACATGCACACACATCAAGGTTGCTGGTCAAAATGCTGTTAATAGGATTATTAGTTATATCAAGGATTAAAGTGCTTACGGTGAAATGCAGCGACTCCCAGCATTCTGAAATCGTCTCTCCTTCTTTCTCTGTGTTCACTTGCCAGTAAGTTCCATCACCCAAACAGTATCCTGGGGCCAAACTCCCCACCTGGGGAGGAGAAGTACACAAGCTTGGTGCTGTCATCATCTCCATCCAGGAAACTTCATCCAGAAACTCAAAAAACAAAACAAAACAAAACGAAGCAGAAAGAAAGAGGAAGAAAAGAGAGAGGGAGGAAAAAAGAGCCTAGGGCCTGATGGCTTCACAGCTGAATTTGTCCAAGCAGGTGAAAAGCTAATATAAGTTTCATTTAAACTCTTCACCAAAATCGAAGAGGCAGAAATAATTCCCAACTGACTACATGAGCCCAGAACTACTCTGATAGCAAAACAAGACAGACACACGCAAAGTGAAAACAAACAATACCACAGACCAATATCACTGATGTACACAGGCATGACAAAGTCTTAGCGAAAACCAAGTTAAACAGAACACTGCTTTTGTGCCTATTGTTAGAAATAGCAATTGAGGTGATTTTGGCCTTTTCTATATTCATTAGTAAAGGGGTATAAGTTTCTTCATTATATTCTCTACGTTTGCAATCATATAACCTTAAGTTTTTAATGGAGGAAGCATACCAAAATCATAATAAAATTGTTCTTTTTATGCTTACTATCTGACTAAAGATACGAAATGTCTGGCATTTAGCTGAAGGTAAATATTAACTTAATTATCAAGGTATAGTATTTTAACCTCATTTTAGCCTATTTGCCTGTATTTCCAAAAACGTGGCTTTGTTTTACTTCTTTTATCGCATTATAGGAGGTCATATCATGGTAACCATGAATTTGGTTTTGAGAAAAATTTGGTTTCCTACATGCAACCATGTGAATGTACGTTATTCATATTTCGTCATTTTCTGATGACTCTCAAATATGTTTTTGAAACTCGTGGATGAACATTTGTACGGTTTT
>NW_007182281.1:0-1520 GCF_000164805.1 Carlito syrichta
CCATCTAGATTTACTTCTTCCCTTTCTCAGTTTGTGGCTTCCAATTCTGTCTGGAATCTGATCTATAATTTCATTACTATTGGTATAATTGTTCTTTTTCTGCTGTTTATCTTTCCAATCGTCATCCAACGTTTAAGAAAAGCAGTTCAACGTAACTCTGATAATATTTATTTGGCAGTTCTTACTAATAAAACAAAAAAATAATGTCATCTATCAGCTGGTCACTTATGTCATAAAGGCTAATATTTTGTGTCATCAGCTCACCATTCTTCATTCTCCCTATGTCCCCTTAAGTCTTTACGCTCTTGGTATTCAGTGACGGGTAAGATTCCAGCCACCTAGTATGAACCTAAGACAGGCATTCCCCGTAAGACAGGCATTCCCCGCAGGGAAGGGGAACGGGCCAATGACGGGTAACAACTATGGTGAGGCGAGAACAACCTAAGACAGAAGCCAAGATGTTTTACGTTTGTTTTAATAAAAAAGGGGGAAATGTTGGGAGCCAACATCTATAGCTACATGGCTGAGGCCTGTAAAGGCCCATCTGGAAGATCGCCTCTGACATAGGATATCAGTTATACCTATGATATTGGCGTGTGATTGGTGACCAGTGTGCATACATGGCAGTAAAACTTATAAGTGAATCTCAGTACACTTGATGGAAGGTGCATGGCGGAATTGTTTCTGTCTTTCTAAGTTTAGCTTCTTTCTAGATATTTTTTTACTTCTATTTCCAGTAGACTGGGTAGTCCTTGTTCCCGAAAGCTGTTTCCCCTAGGGCTAAGATTAGAAACTAAATTACCATGATAGTTTTTGTCGCCCTGCCCCTAGCCAGGCAGAACGTTTACTTTTGTTTCGTTAATTACTGAAACTGTCTGCTTCAGCCCATGGCTGCCATCTTGGCAGCCCTGCATTTCCTTGTTCAAGAGTGTGACAGCTACTATTTGATTTTTAGAGTAGACTTGTTAGGATAAAATATATACATATACACTCATAGTTGCGTAAATCTATGCTTGCTGTTTTGTTTCCTTTTGCTACATTATTCAAATATAATAATCACTATACGATTTATAAAAGAATTAATGATGAGGTATTAGCTTAATAAGATATAGCATAGTATTAAAGTCCAATCACTAAATCATATAAAAATTAAAGTTTAGACATATGAAACATATGAATTATAGTAAAGTTTTGTAGTTTAAGAATAAGTTTTAACTGAGTTATAAGGCATTACGCTAAATCATAATAGGTTAATAGTATAACTGACAGTTAAGTCATTTAACTAAACTTATAGATTATAGTATAGTGTTAAGTTGATAATATTAATTGTTAAAAATATTGGGAGTCAGTGAACTTGGATTGAACCTAGAGTTAACTTAGAAAAGTTTTTTGTATTAATCAGGGTATAGAACAAAGAGTATAATATGTATGATTCATTGAACATTATGGAAAACACTTTGAACGATTTGTATTGAAATTGTGCACCTGTGACCTTAATGTAAGCACGGTAGGCATCATGG
>NW_007182282.1:0-454 GCF_000164805.1 Carlito syrichta
GGGCCGGAAGGGGCCGTGCTATGTTTCTATTGGAGGAGCTGCATGGGAGCAGGGTGGGGCTGATGCCGTGTTATAGTCCTATTGGACGCATAACAAAGCTGGCTATGTTCTGGGAAAGGATTGGAGGCTTGCAGGTTTGAACTTCACGCGCACAGGGAATTGTGCACAAAGAAGCTGGGACCTAGGGCCTTTGTTGTCTGGTGTGTCCTCACCATGCTCAGTGCCATTTTGGGAGCTGCCCCTCTGGTCACTTCCTGCACCCTTCATTCCCACCTTTTCTGTTTTTATGGGGAGGGGCATCGTTACTCTTTCTGGCTACTTCCTACTGGTCGGGGGCGTTGTGGGGGTAAGGTGGAGGAAGGGTGCAAAGCCAACCAGAGCAGGGCCCAAAGGTAGGTACTGAAGGTGTAGATTTCCGCAGGTGAGAGTTCCATGAAGGTTCCTTGTAAGTGTA
>NW_007182283.1:0-455 GCF_000164805.1 Carlito syrichta
GTCACTGGTCCTCATGATGAATTTATCTTAGGATGAATTTATGAGCAGAGACAGTTTTGTCCTGATGAATCACCTGGGCTTCCTGAGTGCCTCGTCTTTGCAGGGGTGAACACTGGGTGGGATGGGTGGCTTTGTCAGGGCCCAGGTGTCATTAATGCCTCACTACCCTGGCTCCTGCTCCATGAACACTACAGAAAAATCGATGGTCAGAAATGAGCTTTTGGGAACCCGGATGCCCTGACCTGCCTCTCTGAGGCAGACCCCATGGCTTCACACAGCAACGGCCACTCACGGAAGCCTTGCTTCCCAGGAGCTGTGGCCATGCTGGAGACCTCTCTCATGGGGCCACCCTAGTTTCTGATCGTCAGGATGAGTTCGCAGAGCTCTGACCGTCCCATCCCTGATGGCAGCCTGGCGGGGCCCTGGGATGATGTTCCCAGGCCCATGTTGTGCAC
>NW_007182283.1:1159-5351 GCF_000164805.1 Carlito syrichta
CTCCTCTGAGCTGCCAGTCCATGTTGTGACGGGAGATCCACTCTGCCCTGATCGCTGTCATGGCCGCTGACATCATCCGAGACTGGCGGGGGCCACAGTTGGGCGTCCTCAGGGACATTTGCTCAGAATGTTCCAGAGAGTTTAGCAGGGATGGTGGTTGAGTTAATTTTCTGCTTTTAATGTTCCCTGATGGACTCTTTCAACCCTACCGTCATTATGCCATCCTTTTCTGCAAAGGTAAACTCGAATTCACAGGCTCATCAACCACACCTGCTCTTCTGGGCGTATTTGATGGGGCGTCCTGGAGTGCAGGGTCGTTCGCGGAGAGGGAGGGGCCGATCAGGGTAGACGGGGCCGTTCCTGTTGGTTCTCAGGGAGGCTGAAACATGCCCTTGCGGCCACCAGCTCTCCAGGTGGGACTGAGCGCAGAGTTCCAGCACCAGAACCAGGCTCTGCGAGGGCCTCCTGTCTGTACCTGTCCTGCTCACGTGGGGTCCACGCATCCCACCTCCCCACATCAAGCACTGAATGGAGCTGGGGCAGTTCTCTGGCGGCTGCTGCCCTGCTGCATTGATGTCAAGGGTGTGTTTCATGCTTTCCAGGGAAGGGGCCTGCGCCCAGCCTTAGGTAGGGAGGTCCTGACGTTGCATGGACGCAGAAGAACTTGATCCGAACTCTGGTGCTGCCTCCCCTTCCTCTGGGCCTCCATTTCTCTACCTGTAAAGTAAGGGTGCTGAGAGAAAGTCCTTTGTACACTCTCAGCAAACAACCAGTGAAAGCATTTTCCTGGCAACTGGAGTGAAATGAGGGTATTTGTGTCCAGTCTGCATGACTTTCATCATCTGGATGAGAAAGCTACATTCATCAAATAATCCTAGAAACAAATATGTGATTTCATCCTGTGGTCAGCAGCAGGAGGAATGATGGGTCCCTGGAGGTTGTAAAACGGGCTGGAGACCGAGAGGTCCTGAGTGCCTTTCTCAGACGGTAAGATCTGGGACCTCTAGGACAAGTAGGAGTGAGTCAGGCAGGGAACAGAGAGGCTGTCCCCAGTCCCAGGAAGCACCCGTGCCAGGATCTGAAGCAGGAGAAAGCTGAGGCAGGGGGAGTGTGGAGAGGTGGAGAGATGCTTTCAGAAAAAGGTGGGAACCAGAGCAGGAAGAACCTTCTAGACGGAAGGACCCACATCCAGGGGTGTCCGCTGATCCTTGTTGGCATGTGTGGACAGGGCATAAACAGGGGGCCTCTTCCGGTCCCAGAACCGTCATGGTTTGGATCATGAAGTGTTCTGGAGATAAGTGCGTGTGTGTTCATGTGTGCATGTTTGTGTGTGTGTGTGTGAGACTGGCATTGGCTTTGAGAACTGTGTTTTGACAGAATTGGAGGGTGTCCTTCCATATCACCCACCAGAAGACATGGTGGCTTCCAGAGAGAGCCACAGATCAAACCGGGGCCCTGACCCATCTGTCATGGCAGCCTGAGGCAGCAGGACACTCGTGGGGTTTGGTCAGCTGGTGAAGCTGCTGCCCCTCCCCCAGGGGAGGCGCCTGGACGAGGTGAGGCCTGGTGTCCAGGAGGCCTGTGGTTAGCCTGAATGACCCCGCCCCTCCAGGGGCAGGGCATCCTTGTTGGGTGGGGTGGGAGCTGGGACCCTTTGCTGGGATTCTGTGCTTCCCTGGGACTCCTGCTCTCCCCTGAGGACCTCCAAGGGAACAGAGGTGACATCGCGGCTTGCTAGTGCTCTAAAGAAGGAGGGAGGATATGTCTGTGCTGGAAGATTCATCTTTTCTCAAACACAGGGGCTGGGATGGGAGGCTGGGGTCCAGGGGTCACCGTGGCTGGCCGTTGCCCTCTAGGTCCACGCATGTCCCCTTCCTGCTGGTCACCTGCTCCAGTTGTCACGGATGCCTGAGTCTGCACTCACAGCTGCCACAGGAGCTGCAGGTGCTTTGCTTTTCACCTCCACTCGCTTTATTTTGGAAGAGTCTGTCAGCTGTCACCAGGCCAACCAGCGGGACTTTCACTGGGGGGTGGTCTCTGTGAGGAAGCAGAAGGTCTTGACGCTCGGACTCTGACATTTGCGCACACTTTCAAAGACAGAGACAAGGTCCCCAGGTGCCTCCAACACATGCTGCCCACGCTTTCTTTTCTCACTGCAATGATTCATTATGGAATGCTTGAAAAATACATAAAATTATAGAGACAATAAGAATCAGAAGCCCTGTACACACTTCCATGCAAAGCAAAACGATAATACCACAGACGTAATGATAATACCATTTTTTTCTTCTCAAAGTTGTTTTTAATTGTGGTGAAGTGCGCATAACGTGCCATTCAGCGTCTTCACCATTGTCCAAGTCATTTTATTGAGGCATGACTTCCATGGAAAAGTTGTCCGTACTTAAAGTGGCAGCTGATGAGTTTGGAGACGCGTCTATACCCGTGAAACCAACACCACCATCAGTGCTGTCTACACACCTGTCACTTCCACCAGTTTCCTCCCTCCCTCTGCATTTGTTATTATTTTTTTGAGCATGATAAGAACACAATATAAGAAGATCTACCATCTTGCAAATGTTTAAGTGTTAGTGGCTCCAGGTTCTACGCCGTGCAGCAGACTCCAGGGAAAATTCATCTTCTATAACCCAGTCATGGCGCCCTTTGGCTCAGACCTCCAGCCCCCACGGCCCCGGCAACCACCATTCTCCTCCCTGCTTCTGTGGGTTTGACTGTTGCGGATGCCACATGAAGTGGAGCCTCGTAGGACTGGCCCTTCTGCGGCCTCCAGGCTCCTCCATGTTGTCTGGAATGGCAGGGTCTCTTCTTTTAAGGCTGGGTAATGTTTTGTTGTGTGCATATCCTGCGTTTTCCTATCCTTTCCTATCCTTTCATCCATGCACAGTCACGGCTGCTCCCGCCTCTTGGCTGTTGTGAATGACATTGCCACCAACACGGGGCTGCAAATATCTAGTCCCCTTCCTCACACTGGCAAGTCCATGTCGGACACCTGGCCAGCATGTGGAAAGGAAGGAATGGGGCCTGGTTACTTCCTCCCGTTCACTCAGTCTGCTCTGGTAGGCTCAGAAACCCACGTCCAAGGCAGCATGTGGGCAGGTGACTTTGGGGAACCCGGGGCAAGGCCTTGGCAACGGGCATGCGAAGTCAGGGAGGTCCAGCCTCTGGCTTTTCTAGGAACACCAGGCTGAGCCCTGGGCCTTGGCCTGGCTGCCCAGGAGTGATGTGTCTCCTTGGGCGCCCTCTTATCCCAACTCTCCAGGGACCACGGAGTTTGCATTTGTTCCCGGTCCCTTGAGCCACCTGGGTTCTGGCCTCCTCCAGGCCGGTGCTCCAAGGCACCTCCAGGGCCCAGGGCAATACCCTTTCCCTGAAGCTCCCTGGGCAGGGGCGGGTTTGCAGCCTCTGCGGTCGCCACCAACGACCACGTCTCTCAAGCTGACTGTGTCACCTGGCCACCTGCCACACAACTCCTGGGGTGGCCTCTTGCTCTCCCCGCCAGCCGGCATGCAGAGGCCAGCCAGCCACGGTGCTGCACTTGGGACGTCATGGTCCCCAGAGGAGGCTGACACACTTGCAAGGTGCCCAGTCAAGGGGCACCCATCCCGGCAGGGCAACCGTCCCTACTGTTGGAGGAGGGGCACGTTCTTCCCTCGAGGCTGGCAGTGTGGGGTCACTGGGTTGGGAGGTGGTGACGGGGACCATTCTGGTGTGGTTTCCAAAAGCCCCAGGGCTGGAGGTGACCCAGTGCAGCCTGCAGGCTTGGAAGGAAGATGAGAGAGACCTGGGGCTGCCAGAATTAGCAAATACAGCAGAAAGGATGCGGTGAAGTCTCTATCTCTGGTAAGAGACACACGTGTGCACGTGCGTGTACCTATGTATGTGTACACACAGCAGTGTGATTTTGGCCGTGGCGATCTGCCCATGATGTCCAGGTGGCAGCGTGACTCTCTGCTTGCTGGACGTCCTGGTGGCAGTTGGGCACCTGAGCAGCACATCAAGGCCACTTCCGCCTATGCCAGCTCTCTCCCAGGACGCCTCCTCGCCTCTCTTGGCCCCTGTTTATGGGCACTGGAAAATTTTTTTCAAGAGGAGTTCATAGTTTCTCATTTCTTTCTTTCTTTTTCTTTTTTTGAGTTGGAGTCTCACTCTGTCGCCCAGACTGGAGTGCAGTGGC
>NW_007182283.1:5397-7104 GCF_000164805.1 Carlito syrichta
CGGGCGGGTCTCGAACCCGCGGGCTCAGGCCATCCACTCACCTCAGCCTCCCAAGGCACGAGATGACAGGCTGAGCCACCGAGCCCGGCTATCTAATTCATTTTTCAAGCCCCTGCTCCTATTGCTGCTTCTTCTGTCCGTGTCTTCTCTCCTTCTTCTGTGGCTGTGACTCCATTTTTGTGACATTGAACGTGGTATTCCTCCTCTTCCTAGAGATGGCTGCCTCGGTTTTTGCCACCTTTTGCTGTCTTCTTCTTCCTTGAGCCAGTGTCTTGGCCGCAGCCCCTGCCGTGGAGCAGGGCCCCACTGCCCTGCATGACTCATCGCCTTTGGCCCGTCCCGTGTTCCCCTTCGCTGCCTCCTCCCTGCTTCTCCACCTGCGTGGCTTGGATGTGACCCCTTTTCACTCTCCAAGACCTAAAACACCTGGAAGCTTCCACGTGGCTCCTCTCTGGAGCCACACGTACAGTCAGCGGTCACAGGAAAGCAGCTCTGCACACGGCCTGGCACACCCCCTGCCCGCCCCTCCCTCAGTTCAACTTTCAGGGGCTCCTGCAACCGAGAGGTGGACTCCCCCCTTATTCCAGGCAGGGGGCTGGGGTGAGCCGGACGTGTCCGTGACATTCGCTGAAGACCACAGACCCTGGCGTGCAGGTCTTACCCTCCCCGACGCCATCCTCTCTCTGAGGCTCCCGGACCTGCGCATATCCTCCAACCTGTGGCCGAGGTTGCCTCCTGCTTTCCGTACACAGCCCAATTCCCTGTGGACCTGGCAGGTCTTCCTGCCCAGTGTTTCCCCAAATACAGCCTGGTGGTGCTTAGCCTGCTCCCACTCTGTCCACACCCGCATGTCCCCAACTTCCCGCCAGCTGCCGTCCAGTGACATTTTGCAAAGGCCGTCATGGGTGGGTGCAGAAGCCCTCTGCCCCTGCGGGAGCGTCTATAGGGTGGGTCTCTGGTGCACCTGCCAGGTGGTGGGAACAGGCACCTGTTCATGGCCACGGCCTGGTCAAGGCATTCCAGAGCTCACTGTGGCCTGCTCCCCATGAGGGCTCCTTCTGATGGCTGATCTGAACCGAAGGGCCTGACATGATGTTCCCAGCCACAGGTGGCTGTGACCAACCAAGGAGAGCATGTCCACAGGAGAGGAGGGCCGGGGTCAGCCTTGGGGATGGAAAAGGAGCAGGCCTGGGACCTGGGGAAGGTCCACCCTGGCCTTGGGCCTCAGGAAGGGGTGGACCTGAGGCCTCTTGGAGGAGGTGTGGGTGGCAGTGACTCCAACCTGAGCCCGGGTGCAGCGAGGGGAATACAGGTCTTTTTCAGAAGCCTCGAGCTCGGGGGTTTTTCAGACCTGTGAGGAAGGGTGTGGGATCCTGGGAATACTGGGGCATTTTCTAGACTCCAGAGGTGAGCATGGGCAGATGGAGAATGCTCAGGACCAGGGGGGTGGAGGCGACATGGGGGCGCCAGCTGGTCCCCACGTGGCCCACCAGGAAACAGAGTCCTTCTCCCCCTCACCTCAGCCCATTCCCAGCACTCACCTGGCAGGCTTTGCTGGGCACCCTTGGAGTTCCAGGATGCCTCGGCTACTAGCACCCAGCAGGGGGAAAGCCGAGCTCGAAAAGACGAGTTTTAAAAGCCCAAAGAAGCCGGGCTGGGTGGCTCAGCCTGTCATCCCACGCCTTTGGGAGGCTGAGGTGAGTGGAT
>NW_007182283.1:7262-24210 GCF_000164805.1 Carlito syrichta
GGAGCGGCCACTGCACTCCAGTCTGGGCGACAGAGTGAGACTCCAACTTAAAAAAAAAAGCCCAAAGGGACAAAAACAGCACCTTGCATGTTAGTCAGCACTGAAAATTATTCAGCTCGGTGCCTGCCCACCAGACACCTGATCTTGCCAGACTGTCACTGAAGTCTCGCTTCAAAAAAAAAAAAAAAAAAAAAAATCAGCTTAATTATAGAAAAAATTTGCACTCAAAGGCATTTATGCAAATGTGAGTTAAAAAATCACAGAGGGGTGGAAAAAGAGCTTCTTCCCGCACCTCCCCGGGACTGGGCCTGGGAGGGGCTCAGCCTGGTCTGGCGTCACGTGGGGGCTGATGGATGGGGAGGTGGGTGCGGCCCGAGGGACTGGGTCGGGGGCTCACATCCACCATGGACATGGGCCAGGAGGCTTAAGACGGGTGGGAGCTCACCAAGGAGAGCTGGGAGGCGGGTATTTTCAGAGATGGGTCCGGTCACAGCCGGTGGCCAGGCTGGGCCCATCAACCACTGCTCCGCATCTCCTGGGCTCCCCTGCCCTGATGCAGACACCTACGACCCCGGGCTCCTGGGTCAGGGCAGGATCCGGCCCCCCTCCCCCTCCTGCCCCACCACGGCCGCTCAGCCTCCCCCAGACTCTTATTCCCCTGCCAGAGAGGCTGGGCCAGGCCCTCCATCCTTCCGGAGACTGTGCTGTCATACCGCATGGGGACACCGGGCCTGGTGCAGAGAGAGGGGATGCAGGTTCCCAAAGCGTGCAGGACGGCAGACGCTGGGGCGACACAGCCTTGTCAGGGGCAGGTGCGAGGCTTCAGGCGGGTCGTTGGTGAAGGGGACGGGACACCGAGGCAGGAGTCGGCAGATAGGGTCTGTTCCGCTGGCCGTCACCACTCGGCATTCACTCACTTGTTGCATTCATTCATTCATTCATTCATTCAACACATATTTGCTGGGTGTTGGTCATTCAAGCAAATGGCAGGGACTGAGAACACAGAAATGAGCCAAACAGGCTTTCTAGAAGGGAGAGGCTGGCAGTGAATGAATGAATGTATCACTAAAAATGGGAGGATGGGTGTATCCAAGTCACCCTGCTCTTCCCACTGGGACAGAGTCATCCAGCTCCTGCTTCTGCACCCCACTCCCTGTCTCATCATCCCTTCCATACACCTTCCCAGGTGTAGCCAGGTAGGATCCCTTCTTGGAATGAAATTCCACCAAGGCCTAGGAGCCCCTGACCCAGCCCCTCGGGCCGCACCCACCTCCCCATTAATCAGCCCCGCCCACCTCCCCAGGGCACGCCCTGCATCCTCCACAGGGACTTCCTTCTACTCCCTGAATGTGCCCCAGGACCTTGGCTTCTGCTGTTTCCCCGTCAGGACTGTTCTTCTCCAGGTTTCTGCAAGGCTCTTTCCTTCCTCATTCAGGTCTCCTCAGAGATGGCCTCCCCCACGAGGCCAGCCCTCCCTACCCCGTCCAATGTCAGCTCTTCACCTGCCTCCCTTCTGAGCACTAGGGGCAGGCCTGGAGGGAGGTCAGGTGGGTGGGCGAGGCGGGGACCGGGACTCAGGTTTCCTGGTTTCCACCCTGAGCTGTCCTCGAAGCGGCAGCCTGCCTTTTGGGAAAGGCTCACGTTCTAGCCAAGGGGTGCCAGCAGGACCCTGCATCCCCGTCACGTGGAGGGACTCTCTCCTGAGGCTGCACCTAGGCGGCTTCTATGTCTGGTGGTGCAGCCTTCTCGCCACTCTGGGAGCCAGGCAGACCAGACCTTGTGGCTCCAAGGGTAGCCTCTCCAGAGATCCCTGGAGACTCCCTGCAGAGAACGGTAATGGGCCAGCTGTCCCCTGGGGTGAGCGTTCCACCTGGGAGAGCCAGGCGCTTTATGGTGCGGGGATTTCACACGTCTGCATGCGTGGGCCCAGCTGGAATCGCCTGAGTTCATTTCCTGAAACGCTGCAGCCACGTTGAACCCATCGTTAGTGGGACTTCCGGTGGCGGGCTTGTTGCTGCTGTTTAAAGCTAAATGGATTTTCACAACTTGATTCCAAATGCCTGAATAAAGAGCAATTTAAAATACGCGGCCAGGAGCAGGGGCTCATGCCTGTAATCCCAGCACTTTGGGAGGCTGAGGTCCTGGGCAGCATAGCGAGACACCATCACTACAAAATTTTTTTTGTGTGTGTGTGTTGGAGTCTCACTCTGTCACCCAGACTGGAGTGCAGTGGCCACTCCCGGCCACCGCAGCCTCGACCCGCTGGGCTCCGGCGATCCTTCCGCCTCAACCTTCCAAGTAGCTGGAACTACAGGCGCGCGCTACCACGCCTGGCTCATTTTTTGATTTATTGTGGAGATGAGGTCTCGCCAAGTTGCCCAGGCGGGTCTCGAACCCGCGGACTCAGGCAATCCACTCATCTCATCCTCCCAAAGGCACAGGATTACAGGCTGAGCCACCGAGCCTGGCTCAAAAAAATTTTTTAAACACACAAAGACAGATGGTTCCTGACTAACGACTTCTCAACTTGACAATGGGCTTATCGGATGGCAGCCCGTCACCATTGTGTAGCACCCCAAAGGCTGCATCCACACCTGTGCTTCTGCCCCGGGAAGGGGCTGGAGGCCTCGCCTCTCCAAGTGGAGTTGTGGGCTGCAGCATCCGCATCTCTGGGGGCTTGTTAGGAATGGGAACCCCAGGTCTCATGCCAGACCTGCCTGCTGAGAGCCTGCAAGCCACAAGGTCCCAGGATGTTCCTTGTGAGAAATAAGAATGGTGATTTATTTTCAAATCGGAGCCTAGCTTATCTTGGGTTCTCGAGATGGCGTCTAAATGCTTCGTGCTTCTCTTTTGTTAATTCACTTCCTGCTTCTTGATGCTTCCTTTTCGTGGGCTTTTGAACGTTGACGGGCTCCATATTTAAACTTTTGGCAGAATTCAATCAGAATAGTCATCTCGTAAGCCAGTCGGCAAACAGGACATGTAAATGAGGTAATTCTGTAAAACCAATCAACACGTCACCTGTAGGTGTCCTACAGCAAAGCGGGCAACTCCTGCAAGTATTCCTCCAGTAAGAAACCAGGAGAGGGACGTGTATTTTAGGGATAAAAGTGCTGATTCTTCTTGCTTTGGTGTGTCTGCCCACCGGACACCTGATCTTGCGAGATCATCATTAAAGTCTCGCTTCCGCTGCACTCCACGTCTCTGTGCCCATCCTTTGGTTTTGGACAGGTGAGTTTGCTTCTCACGGTCCTGAGCTCAGGACGCTCGAGAAGCTGCCTAGAAAAACCAGGGCTCCAGCTACCGTGCCTTGGTGTCTCCCAGGAAGCCTGTGCCCACCCAAGATTCTGAGAGAATGAGGCGGGTTTAACATGGAACCTGCTCATATGTTGCAGAAGCTCAGAATCACTGACCGGAGAGCCAGAGAGTGGAGGGCGGGTGGGGTGGAGGCTGGTGACATAAGCTGAGGGCGCACGAGTGTGGTTCCAACCAGTAGTTGCCGTTCAGGTAGAGGAAGAGGTTCTAGACGCAGGGCCTGAGGGCCCGGGAGAAGCGGAACTGTGGGCGTGGGCAGGGGGAAAGAGTGACCAGGAGGCGCTGAAGGCTCGCCTAGAGCAAGCCGGATGGAGAAGCCCTTTGCCAAAATGGAGAAGCAGGCTGGGTCAGCTGATCATCCGGGTGTGTTAAATCCACTGAGCAAGTCCCATGTGGGGGGATGTCACGATGGCCCTCCAGGGACGTCTCGCCATTGGACTCTTTTACAGCTAAAAGAGGCACAGAGAGGGTAAGCAACTCGATCAAGGTCACACGGCAATGACACGTCAGGATCAAGACATGAACTCATGTTTCACTGACTTACAGGGGCCATGTTTTCTGTGCCACATCGTCTCTGTCCCTGCGAGAAGGGACTTGGACCTCGATATACGAACCCTACCCTTTCCTTTTTGGATGAATGCAGTTTGTCTGTTGGAACAGACTCTGGCTTTTCTCTTTCGTGGCCTGTACGTTTCTTGGATGCTCTTGACTTTCCGAGAAGGAATCTTCCTTTATCGTTGACTCTTTTTCATCTCCTTTCCCCACAGCTCAAAAGCTGCCAGGGGTCTGCGGGTGACGGCACCTTTGTTCCTGAGGGGCCGTAGATGCCGGGGCATTCAAAGGCAGCTGCTTCGCCCATGCTCCACGTCCAGGAGCGGGAAGCTTTCCCCAACCCAGGCAGGGCAGCCCAGGTGGCTCCTGCAGGCCTGCACAAGCTCTCTGGGTGACGCCGCTCAAGCCTGGATGGAGCCAAGGACCGGCATGAGGAAGAACCGCCCAGACCTCGTCCTCCTCTCCCCTCACTGCATCCCAGCCTCCAGAGAGGGCAGAGCATCACAGGGCACCAAGGGGCACTGCCCAAATCACCAGGACATTGACTTTCAGAGCCAACAGGGCAAACACAGTATCACTCCCTGCCCACCAAGGGCACACAGGGAAGCTGAGGCCTGGTGGGGGACCCAATTTCCTAAGACTACTCAGGCAGGGGCGGGCTGAATCCCCTACCCAGGACACCAGGCCCCCTAGATAGGGAGCGGGGGAGGCCCTCTGAAGGGGACAGCACAGGCAGACTGGGTCGGGAAGGAGAGTGATCTGTGCTTCAGTGTCTTTACAAGTGCAGGCATGGCTAGGTCAACGGGCTCCACGTGGCTTCTCAGGATACATTCATAGCCATATTCTCTCTCTTCTCTTCCTCTCTCCGATCCTGACAAACAGTTGTCGCAAAAGCATCTCGGATGGCGCCCGCGGCACACACTCCTCCCGTGCCCGTCCCCATGTGTGAGGTATTGACGGACCCGCCCTGGGCCACGTGCCCCTGATTGGGATGACAGTGGGGAGGGCTTCTCCCCAAAGCTCAGTCTTCTTACCAGAGCAAAGGCAGGTTTCAGAGAGGGCCATACAGCAGATGTCCTCCCTCCACCACCCCTCTCCAGAGCTCCACACTCTCCCCCTGGGAGGGAGGGTGACATTCCCCCCGGGAACTCAGCTCCATCCTCAGGCTAAGTCTTCCCTACGCCCGTGACTATGGAGAGCTCCCAGGACCCAAAGGCAGAGAACAGGCCAGGTCAGCGTCCTGGGCCAGCGACCGGGTTAGACACAGGTTCACGGCCCTACCTGTCCTGAGGCTCAGTTCCGCTGTTTGCTGGAACTCGCAGAAGGAGGAGATCTCTCCACTCAGGTGGGAGGCCGGTGGGGTTGGAGGGCTTCAGCGGAGGAAACTGGCTGAGAGGTCAGTGGACCAAGCGGGTCAGGGCCGGAGGGCTGGACAGAGCAGAAACCCAGCCCCTGAGGCCAGCGCGGCTCCCCTCACGGGGAGCGAGGCGTGGGCTCCTTGCCTTCTCACCTAAGCCAGGTGGAGTTGGTTGTGTCACTTGTCACGAAAGGACCCTGGCAACTGTGGTTTAACAAGAAAAGGCAGAAGTGGCAAACACGCAGCAAACTGGAATCTCCTCCTCTAAACTGCCAGTCCATGTTGTGACGGGAGAGCCACTCTGTCCTGCTCGCTGTCCTGGCTGCTGACGCCATCGGAGACTGGCAGGTGCCACAGTTGGGCGTCCTCAGGGCCAGGCGCTCAGAATGTTCAGAGAGTTTAGCAGGGAAAGTAGTTGATTTAATTTTCTGCTTTTAATGTTCCCTGATGAACTCTTTCAACCCTACCATCATTATGCCATCCTTTTCTGCAAAGGTAAACTCGAATTCACAGGCTCATCAACCACACCTTCTCTTCTGGGCTTATTTGATGGGGTGTCCTGGAGTTCAGAGTCGTTCACGGAGAGGGAGGGGCCGATCAGGGTAGACGGTGCCGTTCCTATTGGTTCTCAGGGAGGCTAAAAATGCATCCATGGAGGCTACCAGGTGGGACTGAGCGCAGAGTTCCAGCACCAGAGCCAGGCTCCGTGAGGGCCTCCCATCTGCACCTATCTTGCATGTGTGGGGACCACGCATCCCGCTCCCCACACTGAGTAGGGGCTGTTGCCCCTGCTATGTTGAAGTCAGACGACCTGTTGGTGATGGTGGGAGTCAGACCAGTTCGATGGTCAGGGAAAACTCACAGGTGAGGCTGGCACCTCTGCAGGGTGTCTCAGAAACGGCAGACAGTGTTAGAGTCAGGATGTGTGTCCCTGCTACACGGGGGCGTGAGGTAACCCCGTCATGATCCAGCGCCTGGGGAAGGGGTGTTCTCCTAGGAGCTGTGGGGACATGAGAACCCAGGTCTAGGAGGCCTGGGGTGTGGAGTGGGGCTGGCAGGTGTGCAGCAGTCTGCGGGATTATGCAGGCAGAGGCTGGTGACACTTCCCACCAGAGGAATCCTGACAGCAGTGAGGGCTGGGGCTCCCTGGAGTGGTGCTGGCACCCCCTGGAGAAATGCCAGCTTGGGGGGCCCTTTCTAACCAGAGCCTGCACTTTAACGAGTCCGAGGAGTCTGTATGCTCATTAAGCTCGAGGGTTGCAGTTGTGAGGAGTCCGGTTCTGCCCCTGCTGCATGTCAAGCCTCCTGGAGCCTTTAGAATTCCTTGGGCCCGGTTCACGCCCCTGGAAGATCTGAGCTAACTGGTGCGAGGTGGAAAAACTGCTCAGGCTCCTGCGTGGTCCTAACGTGCTCAGAGCTTCCAATTCGCTGACCGAAGGAAGCAGAGGGAACCACACGGACACCCTGGGCGGCGACCTGAGCAGCTGGGCCGGGGTGGCTCATGTTGGGAGACTCAGGCCGGCAATTAACTAGGCGATGAGGATACTTAGCACAGGGAATGTCCCTGGCCATTGCCAGGAATGTCAGTGGGATCACATCTGAGTCTCCGCCAGGTTCAGGACTGGAGAATCAGTGGGGAGTAGAGAGGAATAAACCTCCTGCCCGTGACTCAGTTGGTCAACGTCAGGAGACCCGAGCTCCTGTGTTCCCAGGAGCGAGAAGGGAAAGCAGATCCCCGGGTGTGTCCTCAACAAGCAAATGGGGATTGTGCAACGCTGCGCCAACGTGCCACTGTGAGCAGAGCCCAAGCTGAAGCAACACCTCGGTTCAGCTCCAGAGTGAAGGACCCTTGGCCCGACTCCTCCTGGGTCCACCCAATCCCCACCTCAGCCCGCACCTGACACTTGCCTCCTCCTGGGTTTCAGTTGCCCGCTTGAGATGCTGTGGGGTCCCACAGGCGTCTGTCCCAGAACCGGAAGAGACCAGTACTTGTCAAGTTCAGGCAAGGTGATGTACGTGGGAACTGGGAAAGTGCTGGGTGGAGCTCAGCTCAAGAGGATGCCAGGGAACTTCTGCTATTATTTTGCGTGATTCCCTCCAGGCGAGGCTGGTGACTTGTCCGGGCGAGGCCACGAAATGAGTGTCACCAGGGTCGAGGTCCTCCCAGGGAAGCTGCTGGAGCATGGTTGCTGAGCTGTGAGGGTTGCGGAGTTGGGATGGGATGATCCCTTCCTGAAGCCTCAGTCCCAGTGCTAATTCTCTTTCTACTGCCGGGGCCCAAGAACCTGACCTCCAACCTCCGTGGTCTCCAGCCTGCTGGGCTCTGCTGGGTGTGGCCGTTGGGTGTCAACATAGGGGCCAGAGAGTGGGAGACAGAGGCTGGAGCAAGCATTGGCCCTGCTTGACTGATCCTAGATCCTTCTGGGTGACCCCGCTCCAGCGCTCCAGCACTGCTGCATTGCAGAAGCAAAGCTCCTCACTGTGGCCTGGGGCTGAGGTGGGTAAGAGGGTCTGCTAGTTGCGGTTTGTGGGGTGCTTCAGCCTCCCACCCTGCGTGGGCCTCTGTAGGTAGCGTCTAGTGAACCTTCCTCCAGGAGCCCCTGGGAGCCCCCAGGTGCTCGCTGACCCAGGTGTGTAGCCAGATAGCAGAGTCTCAGCCAGTGACATCAGGGCAGCAACCTGAGGTGCCTGCCTGTGGCCCCCTCAAGAGTACTGGCTTCATCCTCTGTCATGGCCACCGGCCTTCTCCAGGGACTGGAGTGTGAGGGCTCTTCCTCCTGGCTTCATGCCAGATCCCTCAAAAATTCCCGAGAAAGGCCTGTCTGGGTCAGGTGACCACCATGGACCAGTCAGTGGTGGTGGTGAGGGTGGAGTCATGTCTGGGTGCTGTGTCTTCCTGGAACTGAGGCTGGAGGAGCAAGGAATGTTTCCCAGAAAACAATGGTTACAGTCTGCAAATGGTAGGGGATGCCAGGAGATGACACTGGAGCCCCCAAGTGAGGGTTCTGCCTGTGGCCACTGTGATGTGTCACCAAACTGAATAGCACTTGTCAAAATTTTAAAGCTGCATGCTCCGTTTTTAACCTGGCACCTGATGTGTATCCCAGCAATAGCCCTGGCTCTGAAAGGTGCCCTTGAGCCCAGATCCAAAAGGCCAAGGGGCTTGTTTAGGGCTGTGAGTCCCCACACTGCAGTAGACCCAGGACAGCCACCCCCTGAGGTGACCTGGCCTTGGCTCAGCCCTCAGAGGTCCATAACCCTGATGCCCTGCCCCAGGCCCTGGGCTCTGCACTCCATGCATGGCTGGAGGCCTCGGGCGTCTGTCTGGACCCCCACCTCCACCTGCAGCAGTCCCAGGTGATCCCACGAAGACACAGGTCACGCCTGGCATCATTGCTGAACCCACATGGCCCAGCCCACGCCGTTCCTCTGACGTCCTCTGTTGACTCTCGAGAGGTGGGAAGATGCCATTCTTCCCTCCACCTTTTCCCCACTCAACCTCTCAGGAGACGTACTCAGCTTCCCTTAGGGGTGTGATGGGAGGCACCCAGGCCCTCAGCTCCTAGACCGTTGACGTAGATGCAGATATGTGTGTGTGTGTGTGTGTGTGTGTGTGTGTGTGTGTGTGTGTGTGTGTGTGAGAGAGAGAGAGAGAGAGGATCCCATAGGAGTTGTTGAAGGGAGGCTGTGTGCTGATGACATCACTATCTGAGAAGCCTGGCCTCATGCTCAGATGCCGCAGGGGATGCCTCGGTGCCAACATCCGTGATTGTGTCTGGGGTGTGTCTTGGTCCTTTATCTGGCAGGCAGGTGGACGTTGGGCCTGGGACACGTCTCATCACAAGAGAGAGGCAGGTCCTCAGGCGTCCCACTGGGACTCTGAGAGCAGACATCCGGGATGAGGCCACTTGCAGGTGGAGTTGGGTCTGGTGTCGACAACGTCAGCTGAGACATGCGACAGGCCTGGGTAGGACTTAAGCTGGGTGATGGGGCATGGGTGACCCAGAGCAGCAAACAACTGAGGCCTGGAACTGGTGACCGTTCGGGAGGTGACTAGCCCTGGAGATCAGCCCTGGTAACGGTGGAAACCCAGCCAGATTGGAGCAAGGAGTGGCCCTGGTCAGGGCCAGGACGTGGGCTTGTGAGTCCAGAGACTCAGGAGATTGCGTCCTGGGAGGAACAGGGGGGATCAGCCTTGAAAAGCAAACACCACGGCGACAGCCAGCTCCAACCTTCCTGAAAGGCAGCCTCACGGGATCAGAGTGCTGGAGCCCTGCCCGTGGGGCGGCCCAGTCTCTGCTCAGGTCCACAGGCTCCTCCTAGAATGTGGTGACAAATGCGACCAGAAGTCCTCGGGGACCGGGACATGCTGCAATGGCCTTTGTATTTGCAGTGCCTGGCAGAGCCAGGGAAGGAAGGAAGGGAGAAAGGAAGGGAGGGAGGGAGACAGGGAGGGAGGGCGGGGGAAGGAGAGAAGCATTGGGGATGGAGAAGTCACACCCAGCCCAGCTGAGCAGAGGCTCCACAGAGGCGAGGATGCCTGAGTTGAATCCTGAAGATGCCTAGGGTAACCCAGGGCAGGGTTTATGGTTGGAGCAGAGAGGGAGAGGGAACAGCATTCCGGGAAGAGGGAACAGAAGGAGGGACGACCCTGAGGAAGGAGAAGTAGCTTGTATTGCGGGAGAATGAAGGGCTTCTGTGGAAGGACGGAAAGAAAAGACAGAAAGGCAGCCCTGGGTGGGACAGGTGGGGGGAGAATGCTCCTGGGAGGAGGGAGCCTACTGTTTGGGGTGGGCCCTGGTGGGTGGGAGGGGCAACTGGGTGTTTCCTGAGAGAGGGTGGTGAGACTCGACCATCCCAACGAGGTCAGGGCATCATCTGCCCAGCACTGAGGCTCAGAGCAGGGACCAGGCCAGGTTGCCGAGTTGTCTATGCAGAACCCATCATCTCTTAGGAAGGAGACCTTGGGCAAGTGGCCTCAGCTCACTGTGCCTGTTTCCTCCTCTGCACAGAGGGACTCATGGTGATGCCTGCCTTGTGGAGTCGCCATGGTCTCATGACTAGGCATGTTTTGAGGGCTTGGAAGACCCTGCTCACGCCAGCCTCTGTGGTGCCACGTGGGGGTGGCATCCCTGGGGTGGCATGTTTGGGAGAGTGAGTTGATGCCCATGCTCGAATCTTCGTGGGCCTCTCAGGGGCTGCCCCTGGAACGGGCGGCTCTCCTCCTGGTCCCCACCCTGGTGTTGTCTCTGTCCTGGTGAACTCGGATGTGTCTGTTGCCCTGGGGGAGGTATGTGGGTCCCTTGCCCCAGGCCCTGCACTGCAGTGATGGGAGGACAGAGAGGAGATGCTGGCCATTGCCCAGCACCCGTCTCCAACCACCCTGGACTCCTCAGGGCCCTGGGCCGTTGCTGCTCCGACGGTGGCTCTCAGTCCAGTTCGGGCCTCCTTCCCGGAGGGGAGATTCCCGTGATGGGACAGGGCTGCCCCTGTCCTGACCCTGGGGCCTGGCCTGGATGTGGTGAGGGAGTGGACTCTGTGTCCTTCACCCCTGATGGAGTGACCTGCAGGGGACTGGCTGTCCCCCCGGAGCCCTGGAGTCCCCTGAGCCAGGTGTGGGGCCGGGAAACAGCTGACCCAAGAGGGCCGGCTCCTCATGGGCCGTGGCTGGGCTGTGCACCTTCCTGCTGTGCTCATGGGGTCACCTGCACTCCCTTCCTGGGGTCTGGGTGTGCGACCATACACGCCCTCCCAAGGAAGCCACCACAGATGCCAGCCTTCCTGTGGAGATGAGAAGGTCTCCTTGATGTCACCGTTCCTGCCCCGACCTTGAAAGTCAAGGAGGATCCCATGGGAAAGCCTGTGCTGTGTCAGGAGGTCCAGAAGTAAATGGCTCCCTAATGCTTTGGTGCTAAGACCCATGGGACATGCCGTGTCTTTTCATGGTGACTCCAGAATTGCCAGGTCTCCCCGGGTATACATCATCCCTGGAACTGTGACTCCATGGCAGCAGCTGATGTATGACTATTCCTGGGCTCAGATCCAAGGGAGAGGCTTCTGTGGTGCCTTCTAGCCTGACTCACTGCAGGGAGCCAGAGACCAGCCCCGAGCTAACAAGCTCCTGGTTGGTGTCTCTGAGCCCTGCCTGGGCTCTGTGGGCTTCCCATCCTGGATATCCCTGGTGGGCCCCAGAATGCAGTTAGACCCGCTCTATGCTGTATCATCGCCCAGATTCGGGCACAGGGACTGAGCATGTCTGGGCTTCTTGACGCCCTTTCTGGGGTCGCCTCCCAAGGACGGGCTCCATGTCCCTGCAGACACGCTGTCACACACCCAGATTGCTGAAGAGAAAGCCGGGGCTGGGGACATGACCATCTCCCTGTGCTGTGTCTGGAGATAATTCTCTTTATCTGACACTCAGGCGGACGCTTGTTCCTGGAAGTGAAAGGCAAGTTAGTGGCTATTGTGCAGGAAAATCACCCACAAAAGAGAGACAGGATGATTGGTGTCCCACAGTTGCCAGCGCTGGCTTCCATGCATACAGACACGGAGTGTTCATTTTTATGCCTCAGTGAGACAAGAGTCCAATCAGCTGTGCGTCCTGATTCTCCTCTCAGAGGGCAATTTTCCTGGTGGAGTTTGGCTCTGGTGTGCACGCAGAGAAGCTGTATCACCCAGGCCCAGGATTGGATCACTGAGGGCGACGGACAGAGTGTCCTGTCTGCCCCAAGGTGAGTGTCTCTGGTGGCGTCAGAGATGGTGGAAGGAAAGAACTATCTGAGACAATGTTGTGCGTGGATTCATACTGCGTAGGGAAGACAGTTGATGCATGGACCTTATGAAATGCATCAAATGACTTGTCATGGTGACATACGACAAAAGCAGTGACTGCTGCAGAAAGTCCAGCCACACAAAAGCAGCTTAAAATTCCATCAGGCATCACAGTGGGCTCTTCTGGCTGCTGTAGCATAAATATTTGAGAAGCAATTTCCACATCCTTCTCACATGGAGTGGGCTGTTTCTTTTTCAATTTTTAAAGTTGTATTGTCTCTAATCCCTTCTAGGAAAACAAGTCTCATGAACCCAAAATCCCAGCTTATTTGGAGTTACCTGCTGTTTATCATCCTACCCTGTGGATGACCTCCTGACCCAGCTGAAATCACTCTCTAGAGTTCTGCCAGGCTTATCTCTCATTATTTATAGTTATGCATGGGAAAGACCCTCCTGGCTTTGAAACAGCCCCTGGGCCCACCCTTGGGGCGGTAACTGCTGTTCCCAGTGTCTTTTCCCTGCTTTTGTGCCATAGCAATAGAGCTTGCTGGATTTAGCTGGACACATGGGCTCCCAGTATAGAGACTACAATTCCCGGCCTCTCTTGCAGCAAGGCCTGGTCGCATGACTAAGTTCTGGCCAATGGGAAGGGATGAGAAATGCTGAGTAGCCCTTCCAGGTCAGGCCTCTAAGGCCTATACTTTCCTTTCTCTCCTCTTCCCTGAGGGGAAATGGATGTCTGCCAGCCATCTTGGGTCACAGTAGGGTGAAGGGTCAGCCAGGGCTGGTAGAGCAACAATGTAGAAAGGTCAAGGCCCGGACATCCTGAGGTCACCACACCACCCTGAACGGTGTATGCCTGGCCTGTTGGTAACAGGAAAATCCCCATTTTATTTTTTATTTTTATTTTTTTGAGTTGGAGTCTCACTCTGTTGCCCAGACTGGAGTGCAGTGGCCGCTCCCGGCCCCCGCAGCCTCGACCTGCTGGGCTCCAGCGATCCTTCTGCCTCAGCCTTCCAAGTAGCCGGAACTACCATGCTCGGCTAATTTTTTAGTTTGTTGTAGACATGAGGTCTTGCCAAGTTGCCCAGGCGGGTCTCGAACACACGGGCTCAGGCAATCCAACCCCATTTTATTTAAGCCACTCTTATTTGGGCTCCCTGTGGCTGCAGTCGTGTCCACTCGCCCAGACTCCTGTGTTCTCGGGAAAGTGGTTTTGTGTGGTCCTCGGTTGCACTCCTCCCCTTGGTCACCCTGATGCATGCTGTGAGCACATCCTGATGCACACTTTCTACATGCCAGCTTTGCCTTCTGTGTTGGGGCTACTGTCATGGACCACGAGAGCCCTGGAGCTTTGGAGGGCGCATGTCTGTCCTGCTCTAGGTGTCCTGCAGCTGGTGGGGGGGGTGTAGCCCCTAGCTGGGGTTTTGGGGGTGACTCAGGCAGCACCTGAGCTGTCTCCATCCCTGGGCTCTACTCTGCTGGCCCTTCCTGGGAAAGACCGCCTCTCCATCCAGAGGGGAGTCCTGCAGAGGACTCAGAGAGAGTCTAGAATGGATGAGCAGGCCAGAAGGATGTGGAATACTGACAAATCTGAAAGCTACTGACACTGGCAGGAGAGTTTCTCCTGAACCTCTGTTTCTACTGGAGACTCAAATAAATTTGCTCATCAGACATGTATACATTTGAGATATCTTTTATCAAATACCGTTAAGCAGTCCCGATTAAAAATCCCCCACCAGATGGCCGGATTCGGTGACTTAACCTGTCATCCCAGCACTTCAGGAGGCCAAGTTGAGGGGATCGGCTGAACCTGCAGGTTGGAGACCCACCTGGACAACTTGGCGAGACCTCATCTCTACAATAAATCAAGAAATTAGCCGGGCATGGTAGCGCACGCCTGTAGTCCCGGCTACTTGGAAGGCTGAGGCGGAAGGATCGCTGGAGCCCAGCGGGTTGACGCTGAGGTAGCTGTGAGCATGCCACTGCACTCCAGCCTTGGTGATAAAATGAGACTCCCACTCAAAAAAAAAAAAAAATTCCCCACCAGATAAGACAAAATAAGATATGTGAAGTGTTCCTCTGCTCTTGATCCTTGTGTCTTACATGAACCCAAAGTAAATAACCACCTTCAGCACTGAAAGCATAAAGCGTGTATACTAATTCCTCCAAGAACAGACATGGGGATCATAAGGAAAGCTCCCCCCCGGGGATCCCAGGGCATCACCACCACTGTCACATCTATTCTTCTCCCCTTATGAAGCCTCCATCACTACTGAGGTTTTTATCACTCACATCATCATATTTATGTTTAAAATGGTGCTCCGGTGCAGCATGGGCACTCCATGAATGGCTCCTGAGTGGCTGTTTTCCCACCTAGGCACACTCTGGTCCATGCCTGGACGCTGATGCTTCAGAGCCATGTGACTAAAGCAAAGGACGCCACTCCAATATTTCCGTTTATAACATTAAGGGGGAATGAGAAGACTAAGAAGATGACAGAGTGTGGAAGAGCCTGCTGGTTATACTGCAATAACCATTCTTCACATCTTCCTTCATTTAAAGTATCTAGTTGGCTCCATGACCATCTAGAACACAAACGATACTTTCCAGTGTTCTCTTTAGCTATGTGTGGCCAAGGGCAACTTCTGACCAAAAGGCCATGAAAAAAAGTAGTGATCTTCAAGAAAAGGGTTGTGTGTGGTTTCCATTCAGGATGCAAAATGCTGTAAGGAGCACTGATTCATTATTTCTCACAATTCTGAGGTCAGAACTTTAGGCAGAGCCCAGCCGGGTGGCTCTTCTGTCTGTGTGGACTCAGATGGGGTCACTTCCTCAGCAGCATCCAGTTGGTGGCTGGACTGAGCTGGAAAGTTCTGGAAGGTTTGATGTACCTGCCAGCATGGTCTTCAGAACCAAAGAGCTTGTCTAAGCCACCATACAGTTTCCATAGAGGCCATTTATTCGCCAGAGGAGGATTCAGGTGAAGCATCTATCCAATGAGAGAAACTGTCACGTGTCTCCTCTCCGTCCAGGAGATGGTTCTGATCTGCGGGGCTTAAGGCCGCCTTTCCTTGAACTTTGAGCAGCCAGAACCTCAGGTCATGGGTCACTCTGAGCTTGAGACTTTATTAAACTTGTCAAATCTCCACCCTGTGGCGTCCTGCCTCTTTCCCTCATCTCCATCTCAGCTGGGGAGGGGGAAGGCTTCAGACACTGAAAATTGCAGCTTTGGATTTGCTGATTCCCAAGCAGGGAGTCAAACGGAAACCATCTGCAGGGACTTGGGCCACGTGAGTGCAGTCCTCTTCCTAATGCCCGAAGCTCATGGTGCCTCTGATGACGTGACAGGCTCCTCAGGAGAATGACTGGGACCTGCTCAACCAAAATCTTCATGGGACCCAAGTCCACAAGCCCCAGAATAAGCACCCAGGACAGGCAAGCATCAGGGGACCCAAGTCCACAAGACCCAGTGAGGGAATAAATGCCCGGTAGCAGGCAGAGAGTCAGGAGCTCCTGCTGACCTCAGGGTGTCCTCTCGCTCCCAACGGGGGACCAACCTGGAGGCCACACAACACCAAAGCCCAGTTCTAAATTGTAGAACGGGGCACTAAGAGTTCAGAAGTGGGTGCTTCTGCATTCATTTGTCAATCCTCCCTGAGTCCAAGCTCTGAGCTGGGCACTCTGGGGGCTGTGTGTTCAGGGAACAGAACCCTGCGCGCCTGACCCCCTGATGGGCCCACATTCAAGCCGGACCCCCGGCTGGACCAAACAACTGGTCAGCAGCACTGGGCCCTCCTGCTGGCAGTGTCTGGGGGTAGGCAGCTGCTCCCCCTTCAGGTGGGGCTGCACTCTGGTCACCACCGTCTCCACCATTCCCTATCACCTCCCATGCTGAGGCAGAAGCCAATGGCTGTCTGGCACTGAGGTGAGTCTTTCTCAGAATAGACTAAGAGGGAAAGGGAAAGTGTTTCATGTTTACCGAAAATAGGAAAATAGAAAATTGACTGAGAGGGCCGAGTGTTCCAAGAATCCCTCCAGGGGGCAACTTTACACAGCTGTGGGAATTCAGAGGTTCAAGCTGCAAGAGGCCAGATGCTCATTCTGGCTTTGTCACTTTGGCCGCTTGATTTCAGCAGGTTCCTCGAGATCTGACCTGTTTCCCCATCTGTGAAGTGGGGGTGACAGCACCTGCCTCTCGTGGCTCTGGTGAGGGCTGAGCGAGCTCAGAAACACTGGGAACTTGAATTCTGGGTTTCACCATCACCATCATCACGGTTGTCACCATCATGAGGTTAATATGCAAAATAGAGCCCTCACCCCTGGCTGGTCCCTGGCACTGTGGCTGTGTCTGCCCTGGGGCGAGTTTCTGCTCAGGGCCATGGGTGGACAGTGGCTTCGCTGGCTTCGCTGGCTTCGCTGGCTTCGCTGGCTTTTAATAAGCTCATCTTGTCTCCATGTCATGTTCCCAGTTGCTTCTGTTTATGGTGAGTGAGTGATTTTCTGCTTATGGTGGTGAAATGAGGTTTCCTCTTTAGAGGAATTTAGTTAAGCTGAAAGTGAGATGATTTAGAGACAAATCTTGAATGAGAAACGCGCCTGGAACATGGAAGGAGGGAGTGAGCCATGAAGGGTGGGAAGCCAAGAGCTAGGTCAGGTCCCTTGTTAGACAAATGGGGAAACTGAGACTTGGAGAAGGGGCGGTTAATATGCAAAACAGAAGCCTCACCCCTTCCTGCGGATCATTTTCTGGTCCCTGGCAATGTGGCTGTGTCTGCCCTGGGAGAGAGGGCAAGAGAGGCAAGGTCAGAACCGAGGTGGCTGTCCCCAAGCTCAGTGTGTGGTCAGTCACTGCTCTGGACTTGTCCACCAGGGCCAGGAGGAGGAGGAAGAGAGGGGGGAGGAGGGGGAGGAAGAGGAGGACAAGGAGGAGGAGGAGCTGGAGCCCTCGGG